>NW_027196915.1:0-74193 GCF_038502225.1 Cherax quadricarinatus | reverse complement strand
GATCCTGGCACAACTTGCTGCTTTTTGGCAATGCCTGTTTGGCTGTCCCACCAAGGAGGGACAAGTCACTAGCAACACATGTTATTAGGGCAATAAATGCATTCCCAAGGGATGACAACCTCGTCCGTCTCCCCCCTAGGGCGACAAACACCCGCCGGGCAAATGCCAACAACACGACACCCGACACCTCAAAAATCAGAGCCCAAATTAGCAAAAAAATAGAAGAGGGTAATACTATTGGAGCTTTGAGACTTATAACCAGTGAGGATACCATCGCTCCCAAAGACGTCAGCACGGCGCAAGCTCTGAAGGACAAACATCCACCCAGGGCTCCCAGTACCAACATTGACCTCCCTGACATTGCAGCAGGCGAAGAACATCTAACCTTACAGGATGCTGATGTGTATAAAGCTGCTATGTCATTTCCACAGGGTTCAGCAGGAGGTTTCACCGGTTTAAGGCCTCAACACTTAAAACAAATACTCAATCCAGCACTTGGTGAGGTTTCAGAGAGGCTGCTGTCTGAACTCACCAAATTTTCCAACCTGTGCCTGGCTGGCGGTGTCCCAGAGGCCATCAGACCCTTTTTCTTTGGTGCCTCATTGTGTGCCCTCCGGAAAAAGGATGGCGGAATCAGGCCCATTGCAGTGGGTAACACCCTTCGGCGCCTAGTCGCCAAGGCTGCAGTAAGAAGGGTGAGTCAAGAGGCTGCTGCAATGCTGAAACCAACTCAGCTCGGTTTCGGCGTTCAACAGGGCTGTGAAGCAGCTGCCCACGCAGCACGAGTATATATCAAAAACATGTCCTATGAAAAAGCCTTGGTCAAATTGGACTTTGCCAATGCTTTCAACTCAGTCAGAAGGGATGCTGCTCTCCAAGCAGTTTATAGAAACTTCCCTTCCCTTTATCCCTTCATAGAATCGTGTTATAGTGTGACTTCCAAGCTATTGTTTGGGGACCATGAAATTGACTCGTGTGAGGGCGTGCAACAGGGGGATCCTCTCGCCCCCTTTCTATTTTGTTTGGTCATCAAGGAAGTCACGGAGGCACTCTCCAGCGAGCTCAATATCTGGTTCCTGGACGACGGTACCCTAGCTGGCACAACAGAATCTCTCCTGGAGGACATCAGTAAAATTAAAGACATGGGAGAAAGCCTGGGCCTTTCTTTAAACCCCACCAAATGTGAAATAGTTTCTACCAATCAACAGTTGATCCAGAATATTAGTACCGTTTTACCAGGAGCACGAGCCATTGATCCAGCCAATAGCACTCTCCTCGGTGCTCCTCTTGGGTCCAATGCCATCGATCTGATCCTAGGAAAAAAAGTCTCAGACCTCCGGACGATGGAAAGCAGGATGAAAGACATTGACACACACGATGCCTTTTACCTACTCACCAGGTGCCTGTCAACCCCAAAACTTACCTATTTTCTGAGATGCTCCCCAGCCTTCAGCAGTCCAAAACTCAAGGAATATGACTCTCTCCTGAAGGCCATGCTAGAGAGTGTATTGAATCTTTCCCTTGACGATGGACAGTGGTTGCAAGCCTCACTTCCGGTCAGGCTTGGAGGGCTAGGAGTACGCAGATCCTCCCAGATTGCTCTACCAGCTTTCCTATCCTCTTCCATTGCATCAAACGAGTTGATAAGACAAATTCTTCCTGACACCCTCAGTGACTCAGCAGGAATAGAAGACCCTAGCTATGTCAGTGCCATCACCGAATGGGAGACTCTTGCTGCTCCAGCACCAAACCCTAGTGCAGCACTGGCTCACAAACAGTCAAGCTGGGATAGCCCAATTGCTGAAAAGGTGCTTGCCAACATGCTCAGGGCTGCAACATCAGATAGGGAGATTGCCCGTCTCCAGGCTGTGAGTGCACCTCACTCCGGGGACTTCCTCCAAACAGTTCCCATATCGGCAATGGGAACGCGACTCGACCCTAAGACCCTCCGTATTGCAGTGGCTCTGCGCCTTGCTGCCCCAATTCACACAGAATATATGTGTATTTGCGGCGAAGTGCAAGCAGACCAATACGGTCTACATGGTCTTAACTGTTCCAAAACCAAGGGCTGGCATGCAAGACACAATGAGGTCAACGACATCATTAAGAGAACCCTTGCTACAGCTGGATGCCCTGCCGAGAGGGAGCCACGATCACTTGCAGCAAACAATACCCACAACCCAGCAAACCGCCCCGACGGGATCACCATCTATCCTTGGAAGAATGGCAAGCTCTTAGCATGGGACTATACCTGTGTGTCCACACTGGCTGACACCTATATCCATCACAGTGTGGGGCGACAGGGAGGAGCTGCTGACCACAGGGAGGAGTACAAGATCAGCAAGTACAGGGACATTAGCCAACAGTATCAATTTGTCCCAGTGGGATCAGAGACCTTGGGATCATGGGGAAAAAATGCCACACGTTTCCTTAAAGAATTGGGTTCCAGACTCATCGACACCACCAGGGACCCAAGGGCAGCCACTTTCATGTTCCAGCGCCTCAGCGTCGCCATCCAGAGGGGAAATGCTTGCTGCATACTTGGTTCACGTCCAGCCTCGGAGGAGCTGGAGGAAATTCATCATCTTTGATACATTGTGCCATTGTATTCATGTTTATGTTTTTTTCTGTAAATGTATTTTGTTTATTAATAAATGTTCACATAGAATATAAATATAGGGGGTGGTAGGAGAAGAAAATATTCAAACAGCTCCGGGGAGAACCTTGAGTTTTCCCTGAGGTACGTTTATTGTCTTCTCTGAGGATGAGGGTCCCCATTCCAGCTATAGAGGTGGTACTTCTCTCTCTCTCTCTCTCTCTCTCTCTCTCTCTCTCTCTCTCTATATATATATATATATATATATATATATATATATATATATATGTATATATATATATATGTGTGTGTGTGTGTGTGTGTGTGTGTGTGTGTGTGTGTGTGTGTGTGTGTGTGGATAAGTTCTTTATTGAATCCTGTACTTTCCTACATCTTCCACAACAGTGTCTCCCACTTAAACAATATTTTGCAGTTGTATATAAGACTGTGTCCAGCAGTTGTAAACTGTACCAGAAACAAACACTGGGACAAAAGCTGTTCATTATTTTTGTTTTGTTTACAATTATTGTTTATATTTGTGTCAGTATGTGACTCTGTCTTCCCACCAAGAAATCTGCTACAAAAATGTCATCAGTTTCCTTTTTTGTGGCAGTTCGTCTTTTTATATATATGCAAGTTACTGAAATGTCCACAAGTAAACACGCAAGTACACAAAGTACACACACACACACACACACACACACACACACACACACACACACACACACACACACACACACACACACACACACACACAGTTCTCTCGTTCCACTGTGGATAATATACATGGAGAGAATTTCGGGGGTCAACGCCCCCGAGGCCCCGTCTGAGACCAGACTTCTAGAATATATATAAACACAATTTGCCCAGCACACGTATAATACTTAATATCCAACCCCTGTGTCACTCACATGTGTGCAAACATTCTCATGCACATATGTGTACTTTCTCACACAGACATCATCAGACCACACCTCTCCTTATAAGTGTATCTGCTCTATAGTATATTAGAGTGTAAGTCTGAGGGACCTTTTTTGAATAATCGGGATGTAGAATGCTGTTACATAGTATTTTCTAGATATCCTTAATGATAAATATGAAGATATAAGGAAGTAACAGTTGAGAGAGTCTTGTACTGGATATAGCAAGAAAACATTCTTGTGAATTATTACATAATTTTTAATTTTTCCCGTCTTCACTTCTCTCAACTTCACTATATTGAGAAAAATATTCACAAACACAATAAAAAAGAAAGAAAATAAGATGTACAAACTGGGAGAGTCAACCTCTCGACAAAAGTGATTGTTGATGTTGATGTTACAACCTGGCCAGTACAACTCTGTCTTAATGTTGATGTTGATGTTACAACCTGGCCAGTACAACTCTGTCTTAATGTCTTCAATATTGCTGTTTTATGTATTACTGTTATCTTGCTCTACTCTTCCCTTATTTTATTGTATTGTTCTTGTATGTTCTTGTGTGATATTTATGTACTGCTGTACTGTTCTGCTGTATGTTACTGTATTTTTCTTATGTGTTACAGTTTTGTTCTTGTGTGTTACTGTACTGTACAGTTTTGTGTTGTTCTATTGTTATTATGAGGTACTTTTCTAGACAGTTCTTCATTATTTATTTTTTGTGTTTTCCGTCACTCGATCAATCACAATCTTGACATATTCATTCCTTGGTATAATCAACAGGCAATACACAAACACTAATATTTATGTGTTAGTATGCAGTCCTTGCATGTTACAGTAGTAATTTTCCTGTGTATTTAAGTTACTCCACTGTTCTTGCGTGTTGCCGTACCGTTTTTCTGCATTACTTTACTGTTCTTGTATACTGACATGCTTGCTGTGTTGCTGAGGTGAGGTAAAGCTTCCACATTATTATTTACATCAAGCACTTCAAACTTTCCCACTGTACCTTCCACAACAGTGTCTCCCACACTAATTATCATATCACCCCAAGCAATAATTTTCCACGACTCAACATTCCTAACACATTCACTTAACATCTAGCATCCCACCATTTGCTTCAGGATTCAATTTCCAGTGTTATTACTTTAGCTGCATTTCGTGAGTCTTTACTTGACACTAACAAAGTACTGTCATGCACATACAGTGAAAAAGTTAGCGGTTTAGCGTTAGCTGAGCTAATTTTTTAGTTAGAGGATTAGCGGTTAGCGAAGCTAACTTTTTGGTTAGCTGTGCCCACCGCTGTTTTTAAGTTTAACGAAGGGAGACTCAAGATCGGAACATTCTCAAACATTTAAATTTACTTTTTTCAAATTTTCCGTTTATTGCTTGAGAACACCATATTCGTTTGGCTTCAAATTTTCAGTGCTGATGTGTTGTATCCCGGGCAAGATTCTTGGCACTATTTGCATGCCCTATATGCAATAATACAAATCCCATTCCAAATTTTCTTTCTGTGTGACAACTGTTAAAAGGCTCCTCTCATCGACATTGAAATTTTACTGTGTATCCTACTAAAACAGTTGGTATATTTAATGGAATGGATAGCTGCTGTACCACAACTATTCTTCTCAAAATGGTTTAGAATTACTTTACATTATTACATTATTTTCCCATGACACTACCATAATATTTAAAGGGGGTGGACCGGTAAGCCAGCGGAAGGCCTCGGTCAGATGACCAAAAGCTCCAACAGCGGGTCATCATCGAAGACCCGCGTCAGGAAACACTTGTCCTGTTTCCTGACGAACCTTACCTAACCTAACCCTTGACACTGGTGAGGGGTTCTTAACCCAAACTGGACTCGTCTTACTTTTTCTTGATTGGAATTTAAATGCCTACTATTCCAGAGGCGCGTTAAGCATTGTTCTTGACTTACATGTAGAAATTAAGAAAGGCATCATCAATCTTCAGTGGCTTATGTGTCATGTGAAATGTAACGGCTTTAACTTTTTGTGGATTTACGCTGCGTAGCTATAAATTTTGTTGGATTCTGTGCAACAAATGGAAAATGCATTTTCTGGTGATCTTTAAACTTATAGTCCTGATGTGTTTTCCTCAGAGGAAGCAATCTGTTGAGGTTAGGTTAGTAGAACTGAGGTTAAGGTTAGTAGAAGGTTCCGATTTTATTAATAAAATTAGTTTGTGAGATAATTTACTTTTTCGGTTCCCCTAATTTAAATTAATATTATGTACTTTTATATATGGCTATAACAGCCGTGTGCCTTCTTGGCCATTATTAAAAACTTGTATGCTATGGACTAAGCCAACATAAAACTTACTTGCTTACTGTACTTCCTTTAAAAGGTGCTTTTATGGAAGAAATATTTAAAAAGGTGAAATTGTGTTTTTCGAGGGATAATTTCTGAGTGTTGCATCTGACTCACTTCAGACCTTCCATACCGATAACTTTATATTTCATCTTGAAGATTAATGTGATTGTGTATTTTAGGATATTGGTCTCTTAAAGGTATTAATTAAATTTGGGCTGCATATGCTATAATTTACCATTTTTATTAAAGAAATTTGGATTTTATTTTCTACATGACTTGTGAATGCCTCTTCTGATTCACTTCAAATATATAATTCTAATATCTAAATGCGTTATCAACCTATGCAGCACTCTGCACTTTTCCAATGGCTTGCACTGAGGCACAGTGGACTGGGATTATGGAATACTTGGACTGATTACATCGTCTTCAAGTCTCTTCTGCTTCTATCAACTTTTCTGTACTCGACTGAAGAAACCTACTGTGTAGGCGAAACGTTTCGAAATAAAGATACCTAACTGTTGCATATGTGTCTTACCTAACAACCTGTCGGTATTTTATACCATTTTAATGTTCAATTCCCTTTATGTTACACTATGAGTTTATACTGATTACGAGCTTTTTTACTTATTTAGCAGTTTGAAAGTATTTGTGAGTGATATTCTTTGTGAAACATCTAGATTTATAAAGATAGACAAGTTTGAGACACTAGTGGAGGACTGTGTGTCAGGTGTAACATGTTATTATGTATGAATGAATGTAATGCTTACGTGTATGAATGAATGTAATGCTTACGTGTTATTGTGTATGGGTGTTATATGTACGTGTTATTGTGTATGGGTGTTATATGTACGTGTTATTGTGTATGGGTGTTATATGTACGTGTTATTGTGTATGGGTGTTATATGTACGTGTTATTGTGTATGGGTGTTATATGTACGTGTTATTGTGTATGGGTGTTATATGTACGTGTTATTGTGTATGGGTGTTATATGTACGTGTTATTGTGTATGGGTGTTATATGTACGTGTTATTGTGTATGGGTGTTATATGTACGTGTTATTGTGTATGGGTGTTATATGTACGTGTTATTGTGTATGGGTGTTATATGTACGTGTTATTGTGTATGGGTGTTATATGTACGTGTTATTGTGTATGGGTGTTATATGTACGTGTTATTGTGTATGGGTGTTATATGTACGTGTTATTGTGTATGGGTGTTATATGTACGTGTTATTGTGTATGGGTGTTATATGTACGTGTTATTGTGTATGGGTGTTATATGTACGTGTTATTGTGTATGGGTGTTATATGTACGTGTTATTGTGTATGGGTGTTATATGTACGTGTTATTGTGTATGGGTGTTATATGTACGTGTATGGGTGTTATATGTACGTGTTATGTGTATGTGTTATATGTACGTGTTATTGTGTATGGGTGTTATATGTACGTGTTATTGTGTATGGGTGTTATATGTACGTGTTATTGTGTATGGGTGTTATATGTACGTGTTATTGTGTATGGGTGTTATATGTACGTGTTCTTGTGTCATGAAAACCTCTGTTTCTGGAGTTTCGTAAATGAATAAATGGGTAAATCTTTACCGTCTTTCTTGCATATTATAACTTAATTCAACACTTTAGCTTCCAAAACATTACTTAAGATTAAATACATTTTTAACTCTAGTAACGTCTTTTATATATCTTTTGCAAACCTATAAATGCACCTAAGAGCAACTTTCCTTTATGTAAGTGTTGTTAACTTATGTATTTCAGTATTTATACATGATCCACATATTACCTTCACTTTCTTAGTTCACACTCTTCTTTGTTAAACATATTTTGTCTTTACCATCACTTCATCCATCATATTTCTGACACACTTTACCTGGTCTGCTCAACACTCTTATTACATTATAATTATTACATTATTTAATTTTTTTTTACCCATTTCTTCTTTTTTAAACATTATGAACAAAGTCATGAACTATTACAGTACTTCAGTCCAACTGCGTCACACATTTCAATTTTGACAGCAGAGTCATCCAGTCTGACAGCAGAGTCAGCCAGGCTGACAGCAGAGTCAGCCAGGCTGACAGCAGAGTCAGCCAGGCTGACAGCAGAGTCAGCCAGGCTGACAGCAGAGTCATCCAGGCTGACAGCAGAGTCATCCAGGCTGACAGCAGAGTCATCAGCAGAGTCATCCAGGCTGACAGCAGAGTCAGCTGACAGCAGAGTCATGACAGCAGAGTCATCCAGGCTGACAGCAGACAGCAGAGTCAGCCAGGCTGACAGCAGAGTCATCCAGGCTGACAGCCGAGTCATCCAGGCTGACAGCAGAGTCATCCAGGCTGACAGCAGAGTCATCCAGGCTGACAGCAGAGTCAGCTGACAGCAGAGTCATGACAGCAGAGTCAGCCAGGCTGACAGCAGAGTCAGCCAGGCTGACAGCAGAGTCAGCCAGGCTGACAGCAGAGTCAGCCAGGCTGACAGCAGAGTCATCCAGGCTGACAGCAGAGTCAGCCAGGCTGACAGCAGAGTCAGCCAGGCTGACAGCAGAGTCAGCCAGGCTGACAGCAGAGTCAGCCAGGCTGACAGCAGAGTCAGCCAGGCTGACAGCAGAGTCAGCCAGGCTGACAGCTGTACCACAGAACTGTGCTCTTCTTTACTTGAATTATTATTTAGTTTACTACTGATGTTTACTTTTCACTTTCATCTACACATACACATCACTAAATATACCATAGTACGAGCACACACACATATACATACATGTGTACACGTATACATAAGTATATCTGCACTCTCCCACACCATTGTGTAAATTAATGAATACTATATAGTGTAAGAAATTTAAGAAAATTCTTGATCATATAATTTAAATTTTTTTAAGAAAATGAAATGAGGGTTTCAATATTTTGATGAAATATTTTGTAAAAAATGTAAATATGTGAAGAAGTGACTAACTTGAGAGACTTGTGGTTAAAACAAAGAAGATATTCTTATAAATCATCTTAATAAACATTTAGTTTTTATTTGAGTTTTATTTGAGTTTTTTTTATTTCCACCTGTTGTGGTAAATGTTTTTTATGTCATTATTGAAGAGGTGAGAGAAGTGTATATGTGAAAACTGAGAGAATTATTTATTCTCTCAGTTTTCACATATACACTTCTCTCACCTCTTCAATAATGACATAAAAACATTCACCACAACAGGTGGAAATAAAAAAACTCGGTGATGAAAATAAAAACTGTCAACTTGGATGATTTGATCTCTTGACAATAAGAATTTTGGTGGTGGCTGCCACAACCTGGCCAGTACGACGCCACAACCTGGCCAGTACGACGCCACAACCTGGCCAGTACGACGCCACAACCTGGCCAGTACGACGCCACAACCTGGCCAGTACGACGCCACAACCTGGCCAGTACGACGCCACAACCTGGCCAGTACGACGCCACAACCTGGCCAGTACGACGCCACAACCTGGCCAGTACGACGCCACAACCTGGCCAGTACGACGCCACAACCTGGCCAGTACGACGCCACAACCTGGCCAGTACGACGCCACAACCTGGCCAGTACGACGCCACAACCTGGCCAGTACGACGCCACAACCTGGCCAGTACGACGCCACAACCTGGCCAGTACGACGCCACAACCTGGCCAGTACGACGCCACAACCTGGCCAGTACGACGCCACAACCTGGCCAGTACGACGCCACAACCTGGCCAGTACGACGCCACAACCTGGCCAGTACGACGCCACAACCTGGCCAGTACGACGCCACAACCTGGCCAGTACGACGCCACAACCTGGCCAGTACGACGCCACAACCTGGCCAGTACGACGCCACAACCTGGCCAGTACGACGCCACAACCTGGCCAGTACGACGCCACAACCTGGCGCCACGACCTGGCCAGTACGACGCCACGACCTGGCCATTACGACGCCACGACCTGGCCAGTACGACGCCACAACCTGGCCAGTACGACGCCACAACCTGGCCAGTACGACGCCACAACCTGGCCAGTACGACGCCACAACCTGGCCAGTACGACGCCACAACCTGGCAAGTACGCCAGTACAACGCCACAACCTGGCCAGTACGTCGCCACAACCTGGCCAGTACGACGCCACAACCTGGCCAGTACGACGCCACAACCTGGCCAGTACGACGCCACAACCTGGCCAGTACGACGCCACAACCTGGCCAGTACGACGCCACAACCTGGCCAGTACGACGCCACAACCTGGCCAGTACGACGCCACAACCTGGCCAGTACGACGCCACAACCTGGCCAGTACGACGCCACAACCTGGCCAGTACGACGCCACAACCTGGCCAGTACGACTGTGTGTTAATGTCTCCCATACTGTTGTTATGTACTGTGATGTGTGAATGTTAACATATTGCACACTGAATGTTGTGGTGCACTATGTTGCAGAGATATATAGCACACTGAATGTTGTGGTGCACTATGTTGCAGAGATATATAGCACACTGAATGTTGTGGTGCACTATGTTGCAGAGATATATAGCACACTGAATGTTGTGGTGCACTATGTTGCAGAGATATATAGCACACTGAATGTTGTGGTGCACTATGTTGCAGAGATATATAGCACACTGAATGTTGTGGTGCACTATGTTGCAGAGATATATAGCACACTGAATGTTGTGGTGCACTATGTTGCAGAGATATATAGCACACTGAATGTTGTGGTGCACTATGTTGCAGAGATATATAGCACACTGAATGTTGTGGTGCACTATGTTGCAGAGATATATAGCACACTGAATGTTGTGGTGCACTATGTTGCAGAGATATATAGCACACTGAATGTTGTGGTGCACTATGTTGCAGAGATATATAGCACACTGAATGTTGTGGTGCACTATGTTGCAGAGATATATAGCACACTGAATGTTGTGGTGCACTATGTTGCAGAGATATATAGCACACTGAATGTTGTGGTGCACTATGTTGCAGAGATATATAGCACACTGAATGTTGTGGTGCACTATGTTGCAGAGATATATAGCACACTGAATGTTGTGGTGCACTATGTTGCAGAGATATATAGCACACTGAATGTTGTGGTGCACTATGTTGCAGAGATATATAGCACACTGAATGTTGTGGTGCACTATGTTGCAGAGATATATAGCACACTGAATGTTGTGGTGCACTATGTTGCAGAGATATATAGCACACTGAATGTTGTGGTGCACTATGTTGCAGAGATATATAGCACACTGAATGTTGTGGTGCACTATGTTGCAGAGATATATAGCACACTGAATGTTGTGGTGCACTATGTTGCAGAGATATATAGCACACTGAATGTTGTGGTGCACTATGTTGCAGAGATATATAGCACACTGAATGTTGTGGTGCACTATGTTGCAGAGATATATAGCACACTGAATGTTGTGGTGCACTATGTTGCAGAGATATATAGCACACTGAATGTTGTGGTGCACTATGTTGCAGAGATATATAGCACACTGAATGTTGTGGTGCACTATGTTGCAGAGATATATAGCACACTGAATGTTGTGGTGCACTATGTTGCAGAGATATATAGCACACTGAATGTTGTGGTGCACTATGTTGCAGAGATATATAGCACACTGAATGTTGTGGTGCACTATGTTGCAGAGATATATAGCACACTGAATGTTGTGGTGCACTATGTTGCAGAGATATATAGCACACTGAATGTTGTGGTGCACTATGTTGCAGAGATATATAGCACACTGAATGTTGTGGTGCACTATGTTGCAGAGATATATAGCACACTGAATGTTGTGGTGCACTATGTTGCAGAGATATATAGCACACTGAATGTTGTGGTGCACTATGTTGCAGAGATATATAGCACACTGAATGTTGTGGTGCACTATGTTGCAGAGATATATAGCACACTGAATGTTGTGGTGCACTATGTTGCAGAGATATATAGCACACTGAATGTTGTGGTGCACTATGTTGCAGAGATATATAGCACACTGAATGTTGTGGTGCACTATGTTGCAGAGATATATAGCACACTGAATGTTGTGGTGCACTATGTTGCAGAGATATATAGCACACTGAATGTTGTGGTGCACTGTTGCAGAGATATATAGCACACTGAATGTTGTGGTGCACTATGTTGCAGAGATATATAGCACACTGAATGTTGTGGTGCACTATGTTGCAGAGATATATAGCACACTGAATGTTGTGGTGCACTATGTTGCAGAGATATATAGCACACTGAATGTTGTGGTGCACTATGTTGCAGAGATATATAGCACACTGAATGTTGTGGTGCACTATGTTGCAGAGATATATAGCACACTGAATGTTGTGGTGCACTATGTTGCAGAGATATATAGCACACTGAATGTTGTGGTGCACTATGTTGCAGAGATATATAGCACACTGAATGTTGTGGTGCACTATGTTGCAGAGATATATAGCACACTGAATGTTGTGGTGCACTATGTTGCAGAGATATATAGCACACTGAATGTTGTGGTGCACTATGTTGCAGAGATATATAGCACACTGAATGTTGTGGTGCACTATGTTGCAGAGATATATAGCACACTGAATGTTGTGGTGCACTATGTTGCAGAGATATATAGCACACTGAATGTTGTGGTGCACTATGTTGCAGAGATATATAGCACACTGAATGTTGTGGTGCACTATGTTGCAGAGATATATAGCACACTGAATGTTGTGGTGCACTATGTTGCAGAGATATATAGCACACTGAATGTTGTGGTGCACTATGTTGCAGAGATATATAGCACACTGAATGTTGTGGTGCACTATGTTGCAGAGATATATAGCACACTGAATGTTGTGGTGCACTATGTTGCAGAGATATATAGCACACTGAATGTTGTGGTGCACTATGTTGCAGAGATATATAGCACACTGAATGTTGTGGTGCACTATGTTGCAGAGATATATAGCACACTGAATGTTGTGGTGCACTATGTTGCAGAGATATATAGCACACTGACACTGAATGTTGTGGTGCACTATGTTGCAGAGATATATAGCACACTGAATGTTGTGGTGCACTATGTTGCAGAGATATATAGCACACTGAATGTTGTGGTGCACTATGTTGCAGAGATATATAGCACACTGAATGTTGTGGTGCACTATGTTGCAGAGATATATAGCACACTGAATGTTGTGGTGCACTATGTTGCAGAGATATATAGCACACTGAATGTTGTGGTGCACTATGTTGCAGAGATATATAGCACACTGAATGTTGTGGTGCACTATGTTGCAGAGATATATAGCACACTGAATGTTGTGGTGGACTATGTTGCAGAGATATATTACACACTGAATGTTGTGGTGCACTATGTTGCAGAGATATATAGCACACTGAATGTTGTGGTGCACTATGTTGCAGAGATATATAGCACACTGAATGTTGTGGTGCACTATGTTGCAGAGATATATAGCACACTGAATGTTGTGGTGCACTATGTTGCAGAGATATATAGCACACTGAATGTTGTGGTGCACTATGTTGCAGAGATATATAGCACACTGAATGTTGTGGTGCACTATGTTGCAGAGATATATAGCACACTGAATGTTGTGGTGCACTATGTTGCAGAGATATATAGCACACTGAATGTTGTGGTGCACTATGTTGCAGAGATATATAGACACTATGTAGCACACTGAATGTTGTGGTGCACTATGTTGCAGAGATATATAGCACACTGAATGTTGTGGTGCACTATGTTGCAGAGATATATAGCACACTGAATGTTGTGGTGCACTATGTTGCAGAGATATATAGCACACTGAATGTTGTGGTGCACTATGTTGCAGAGATATATAGCACACTGAATGTTGTGGTGCACTATGTTGCAGAGATATATAGCACACTGAATGTTGTGGTGCACTATGTTGCAGAGATATATAGCACACTGAATGTTGTGGTGCACTATGTTGCAGAGATATATAGCACACTGAATGTTGTGGTGCACTATGTTGCAGAGATATATAGCACACTGAATGTTGTGGTGCACTATGTTGCAGAGATATATAGCACACTGAATGTTGTGGTGCACTATGTTGCAGAGATATATAGCACACTGAATGTTGTGGTGCACTATGTTGCAGAGATATATAGCACACTGAATGTTGTGGTGCACTATGTTGCAGAGATATATAGCACACTGAATGTTGTGGTGCACTATGTTGCAGAGATATATAGCACACTGAATGTTGTGGTGCACTATGTTGCAGAGATATATAGCACACTGAATGTTGTGGTGCACTATGTTGCAGAGATATATAGCACACTGAATGTTGTGGTGCACTATGTTGCAGAGATATATAGCACACTGAATGTTGTGGTGCACTATGTTGCAGAGATATATAGCACACTGAATGTTGTGGTGCACTATGTTGCAGAGATATATAGCACACTGAATGTTGTGGTGCACTATGTTGCAGAGATATATAGCACACTGAATGTTGTGGTGCACTATGTTGCAGAGATATATAGCACACTGAATGTTGTGGTGCACTATGTTGCAGAGATATATAGCACACTGAATGTTGTGGTGCACTATGTTGCAGAGATATATAGCACACTGAATGTTGTGGTGCACTATGTTGCAGAGATATATAGCACACTGAATGTTGTGGTGCACTATGTTGCAGAGATATATAGCACACTGAATGTTGTGGTGCACTATGTTGCAGAGATATATAGCACACTGAATGTTGTGGTGCACTATGTTGCAGAGATATATAGCACACTGAATGTTGTGGTGCACTATGTTGCAGAGATATATAGCACACTGAATGTTGTGGTGCACTATGTTGCAGAGATATATAGCACACTGAATGTTGTGGTGCACTATGTTGCAGAGATATATAGCACACTGAATGTTGTGGTGCACTATGTTGCAGAGATATATAGCACACTGAATGTTGTGGTGCACTATGTTGCAGAGATATATAGCACACTGAATGTTGTGGTGCACTATGTTGCAGAGATATATAGCACACTGAATGTTGTGGTGCACTATGTTGCAGAGATATATAGCACACTGAATGTTGTGGTGCACTATGTTGCAGAGATATATAGCACACTGAATGTTGTGGTGCACTATGTTGCAGAGATATATAGCACACTGAATGTTGTGGTGCACTATGTTGCAGAGATATATAGCACACTGAATGTTGTGGTGCACTATGTTGCAGAGATATATAGCACACTGAATGTTGTGGTGCACTATGTTGCAGAGATATATAGCACACTGAATGTTGTGGTGCACTATGTTGCAGAGATATATAGCACACTGAATGTTGTGGTGCACTATGTTGCAGAGATATATAGCACACTGAATGTTGTGGTGCACTATGTTGCAGAGATATATAGCACACTGAATGTTGTGGTGCACTATGTTGCAGAGATATATAGCACACTGAATGTTGTGGTGCACTATGTTGCAGAGATATATAGCACACTGAATGTTGTGGTGCACTATGTTGCAGAGATATATAGCACACTGAATGTTGTGGTGCACTATGTTGCAGAGATATATAGCACACTGAATGTTGTGGTGCACTATGTTGCAGAGATATATAGCACACTGAATGTTGTGGTGCACTATGTTGCAGAGATATATAGCACACTGAATGTTGTGGTGCACTATGTTGCAGAGATATATAGCACACTGAATGTTGTGGTGCACTATGTTGCAGAGATATATAGCACACTGAATGTTGTGGTGCACTATGTTGCAGAGATATATAGCACACTGAATGTTGTGGTGCACTATGTTGCAGAGATATATAGCACACTGAATGTTGTGGTGCACTATGTTGCAGAGATATATAGCACACTGAATGTTGTGGTGCACTATGTTGCAGAGATATATAGCACACTGAATGTTGTGGTGCACTATGTTGCAGAGATATATAGCACACTGAATGTTGTGGTGCACTATGTTGCAGAGATATATAGCACACTGAATGTTGTGGTGCACTATGTTGCAGAGATATATAGCACACTGAATGTTGTGGTGCACTATGTTGCAGAGATATATAGCACACTGAATGTTGTGGTGCACTATGTTGCAGAGATATATAGCACACTGAATGTTGTGGTGCACTATGTTGCAGAGATATATAGCACACTGAATGTTGTGGTGCACTATGTTGCAGAGATATATAGCACACTGAATGTTGTGGTGCACTATGTTGCAGAGATATATAGCACACTGAATGTTGTGGTGCACTATGTTGCAGAGATATATAGCACACTGAATGTTGTGGTGCACTATGTTGCAGAGATATATAGCACACTGAATGTTGTGGTGCACTATGTTGCAGAGATATATAGCACACTGAATGTTGTGGTGCACTATGTTGCAGAGATATATATAGCACACTGAATGTTGTGGTGCACTATGTTGCAGAGATATATGGCACACTGAATGTTGTGGTGCACTATGTTGCAGAGATATATAGCACAAAGTCAGTAAGTAATGAAAAAGACACAATTGTAGAAAAGAACTATTGAATGAAGAAGTTTGTTTCACAGGTGAAAGTTCCTCTCTGTTGTTATGTGTTTTCTCACCACCATCGTTGTGTTGTGATGTGTATAAAGTCTGTCTGATACACCAGAGTTAATAACACTGTATGTAACCTGTCTGGTAAATATCTGATAGAAGACTTATTGGTAAGATTAATTTCGTAGGATTCCGTTGGTAGGATTCAAGTGTATAAGACTGGACGATACTGGAAGAATACTACCGGAAGGATTGTTACCAGAAGACTATTGGTAGAAGATCTCTGGTAGGTTTCTGCTGGAAATAGAGTGTTGGTCGAAGACCTCTGGTAGGTTTCTGTTGGAATTAGAGCGCTGATAGAAGACCTCTGGTAGGTTTCTGCTTTAAAAAGAGTGCTGGTTGAAGACCTCTGGAAAGCTTTGTTGGAAACAGAGCGCTGGTAGAAGACCTCTGGTAGGTTTCTGTTGGAAATAGAGCGCTGGTAGAAGACCTCTGGTAGGTTTCTGTTGGAAATAGAGCGCTGGTAGAAGACCTCTGGTAGGTTTCTGCTGGAAAAAGAGTGCTGGTAGAAGACCTCTAGAAGGTTTCTCCTGGAAATAGAGTGCTGGTAGAAGACCTCTGGTAGGTTTCTGTTGGAAATAGAGCGCTGGTAGAAGTCCTCTGGTAGGTTTCTGCTGGAAATAGAGCGCTGGTAGAAGACCTCTGGTAGGTTTCTGTTGGAAATAGAGTGCTGGTTGAAGACCTCTGGAAGGTTTCAGTTGGAAATAGAGTGCGGGCAGGACTCTGTTGGTAAAGACTTTAGGCAGCGATCTGCTTGATACTTATAAGATGAAACAAGTCTATTGGTATTATAGAAATATATAAAACAATATAGTAACACACAAAACAAAAAAGTAACCCATAAAACAGTGTAACAGTAAAGCAGTATAGTGACACAAAATATTATAGTAACAGTTAAAACAGTAAATTAAGACATAAAACAGTATAGTGACACATAAAAAAGCACAAAAACACATGAAACAGCATTTAACATAAAACAACAGAGAAGTTAACAAAATATCAGTGTTGCAACACAGAAGACCAGTACAGTACAATAACACAGAAGACCAGTACAGTACATTAACACAGAAGACCAGTACAGTACAATAACACAGAAGACCAGTACAGTACAATAACACAGAAGACCAGTACAGTACAATAACACAGAAGACCAGTACAGTACAATAACACAGAAGACCAGTACAGTACAATAACACAGAAGACCAGTACAGTACAATAACACAGAAGACCAGTACAGTACAATAACACAGAAGACCAGTACAGTACAATAACACAGAAGACCAGTACAGTACAATAACACAGAAGACCAGTACAGTACAATAACACAGAAGACCAGTACAGTACAATAACACAGAAGACCAGTACAGTACAATAACACAGAAGACCAGTACAGTACAATAACACAGAAGACCAGTACAGTACAATAACACAGAAGACCAGTACAGTACAACAACACAGAAGACCAGTACAGTACAATAACACAGAAGACCAGTACAGTACAATAACACAGAAGACCAGTACAGTACAATAACACAGAAGACCAGTACAGTACAATAACACAGAAGACCAGTACAGTACAATAACACAGAAGACCAGTACAGTACATTAACACAGAAGACCAGTACAGTACATTAACACAGAAGACCAGAACAGTACAACAACACAGATCAGTACAGTGCAATAACACAGAAGATCAGTACAGTGCAATAACACAGAAGATCAGTACAGTGCAATAACACAGAAGACCAGTACAGTACATTAACACAGAAGACCAGAACAGTACAATAACACAGAAGACCAGTACAGTACAATAACACAGAAGACCAGTACAGTACATTAACACAGAAGACCAGTACAGTACAATAACACAAAAGACCAGTACTGTACAGTACAATAACACAGAAAACCGGTACAGTACATTAACACAGAAGACCAGTACGGTACACTAATATAAACACCATTACAGTACAGTAACACAAAAGACCGGTACAGTAGAGTACATCACAGTAACACTGAAAACCAGTGCAGTACAGTACAATAACACAGAAGACCAGTACAGCGAAATAACACAGAAGGCTAGTACAGTAGAGTAACACAGAAGACCAGTATATTACACTACAGTACAACAATACAGAAGATCAGTACAGTAGAGTAACACAGAAAACCATTAGAGTAAGGTACAGTGCAGTATAGAGAAGACCAGTACAGTGCAGTAACACAAAACACCAATACTGAACAGTAACACAGAAGTTCGGTACAGTATAATAACACAGAAGATCAGTACAATACAATAACACAGAAGGCAAGACTCATGACGAGAACAGTACAATAACACACAAGACCAGAACAGTACAATAACACACAAGACCAGAACAGTACAATAACACACAAGACCAGAACAGTACAATAACACACAAGACCAGAACAGTACAATAACACACAAGACCAGAACAGTACAATAACACACAAGACCAGAACAGTACAATAACACAGAAGACCAGTACAGTACAATAACACAGAAGACCAGAACAGTACAATAACACAGAAGACCAGAACAGTACAATAACACAGAAGACCAGTACAGTACAATAACACAGAAGACCAGTACAGTACAATAACACAGAAGACCAGTACAGTACAATAACACAGAAGACCAGAACAGTACAATAACACAGAAGACCAGAACAGTACAATAACACAGAAGACCAGAACAGTACAATAACACAGAAGACCAGTACAGTACAATACAATAACACACAAGACCAGAACAGTACAATAACACAGAAGACCAGTACAGTACAATAACACAGAAGACCAGAACAGTACAATAACACAAGACCAGTACAATACAATAACACACAAGACTAGTACAGTAAAATAACACACAAGACCAGAACAGTACAATAACACAGGTGACCAGTACAGTACAATAACACAGAAGACCAGTACAGTACAATAACACAGAAGACCAGTACAGTACAATAACACAGAAGACCAGAACAGTACAATAACACAGAAGACCAGTACAGTACAATAACACAGAAGACCAGAACAGTACAATAACACACAAGACCAGTACAGTACAATAACACACAAGACCAGTACAGTACAATAACACAGAAGACCAGTACAGTACAATAACACACAAGACCAGAACAGTACAATAACACAGAAGAGCAGTACAGTACAATATCACAGAAGACAAATACAATACAATAACACAGATCAGTACAGAACAATAACATAAAAGAGCAGTACAGTACAATAACACAGAAGTCTAGTACAAATACAATAACATAGAAGACCAGTAGATTACAGCAACACAGAATACCAGTACAGTACTGTAACAAAGAACACCAGAACAGTACGGTGACACAGAACACCAGCATAGTACAGTAGAGTAACACAGAAGACCAGTACAGTACAGTAGCACAGAAAACCAGTACAAAACAGAAAAAAAACAGAGGACCAGCACAGTAAAGTAACACAGAAGACCAGTACAGTACAATAGCACAGAAAACCAGTAACACAGAGGAACAGTACAGTACAATAACACAGACGACCAGTACTGTAAAATAACACGGAAGACCAGTACAGTACAGAAGAAAAACACAGAAGACGCGTACAATACAGTACAGTAACGCAGAAGACCAGTACAGTACAGTAACACAGAAGACCAGTACAGTACAGTAACATAGAAGACCAGTACAGTACAGTAACATAGAAGACCAATGCAGTATAATAACACAGAAGATCAGTACAGTACAGGAACACCAAAGACCAGTACTGTACAAAAATACAGAAGACAAGTACAGTACAATAACACAGAGGACCAATACAGTACAATAACACTGAGGATCTATACAGTACAACAACACAGAAGTCCAGTACGGAACAATAACACAGAAGACCAGTGCAGAAGAATAACAAAGAAGACCAGAACAGTACAATAACACAGGAGAACAGTTTTGTAGATGAATGGTTCAGAGAACCGACATGTTGTTGAATTAGACACATGTGCAACTCTTGGGTATCTTTATTGAGGAAACGTTTCGCCACACAGTGGCTTCACCAGTCCATACAAAGGAGAAACTTGAAGAACAGGAGGAGAATGAGGTAATCAGTCCCTCAGCCTTGAGTCGATGTGGTCAGTCCATCAATCTTGAATAGAATACGGTATATGAGCGGAGAAGCAGCTTATAACCCGTAGGCAGGTGAGGGGCAGCAGTCGTAGGTGGTGTCACATTTGTCCAATGTGGAAGTAGGTCGTGGCCAAGGGTTAGGCAAGTGAAGAATTCCCAAGTATTAAGATCCCAAATACTTGGTAATTCTTCACTTGCCTAACCCTTGGCCACGACCTGCTTCCACATTGGACAAATGTGACACCACCTACGACTGCTGCCCCTCACCTGCCTACGGGTTATAAGCTGCTTCTCCGCTCATATACCGTATTCTATTCAAGATTGATGGACTGACCACATCGACTCAAGGCTGAGGGACTGATTACCTCATTCTCCTCCTGTTCTTCAAGTTTCTCCTTTGTATGGACTGATGAAGCCACTGTGTGGCGAAACGTTTCCTCAATAAAGATACCCAAGAGTTGCACATGTGTCTAATTCAACAACAGGAGAACAGTACAATACAATAACAAAGAACACCAGTACAGTACAATAACACACAAGCCCAGAGCAGTACAATAACACTCAAGACCAGTACAGAACAATAACACACAAGACCAGTACAGTGCAATAACACAGAGGACCAATAAAGTACGATAACACAGAAGAATGGTACAGTACAATAACATATAGGACGAGTACAGTACAATAACACAGAAGACCAGTACAGTATAATTACATACAAGATCAATACAGAGCAATAACACATAAGATCAATACAGTACATTAACACAAAAGAGCAGTACAGTACAATAACACAGAAGACCAGTACAGTACAATAACGGAGAAGAGGAGTAGAGTACAATAACACGGAAGACCACTACAGTACAAAAACATAGAGGACAAGTACAGTACAATAACATAGAAGACCATTGCAGTACAAAAACACTCAAGACCATTAGAGAACAAAAACACAGAAGAGAAGTACACTATAATAACACACAGTGCCAGTATAGTACAATAAAACAGGCGATCATCAAACTATAATAACACAGGACAAGTGCAGTACAATAACTCAAAAAACCAGTACAGTACAAAAACACGGAAGACCAGTACAGTACAATAGCACAAAAGACCAGTACAGCACAATTACACAAAAGACCAGTACAGTACAATAACACACAAGACAAGATCAGTACAATAACACAGAAGACCAGTACAGTACAATAACACAGAAGACCAGTACAGTACAATAACACAGAAGACCAGTACAGTACAATAACACAGAAGACCAGTACAGTACAATAACACAGAAGACCAGTACAGTACAATAACACAGAAGACCAGTACAGTACAATAACACAGAAGACCAGTACAGTACAATAACACAGAAGACCAGTACAGTACAATAACACAGAAGACCAGTACAGTACAATAACACAGAAGACCAATACAGTACAATAACACAGAAGACCAGAACAGTACAATAAGACACAAGGCCAGTACAGTACAATAACCCGGAGGACCAGTACAGTACAATAACCCAGTAGACCGGAACAGAACAATAACACGGAGGACAAATGCAGTACAATAACACAGAAGACCAGAACAGTACAATAAGACACAAGGTCAGTACAGAACAATAACACGGAGGACCAGTACAGTACAATAACACGGAGGACCAGTACAGTACAATAACACAGAAGACCAGTACAGTACAATAACACAGAAGACCAGTACAGTACAATAACACAGAAGACCAGTACAGTACAATAACACAGAAGACCAGTACAGTACAATAACACAGAAGACTAGTACAGTACAATAACACACAAGAACAGAACATTACAAATATACACAAGACCAGAACAGTACAATAACACAGGAGAACAGTACAGTCCCATAACACAGAAGACCAGTACAAAACAATAACACAGAAGATCAATAAGGTACAATAACACAGAAGACCAGAAAAGTGCAATAACACAGAGGACTAGTAGAGTACAATGACAGAGAAGACCACTACAGAACAATAACACAGAAGACCAGTACAGTAAAATAACAAACAAGACCAGTGCAGTACAATAACACTCAAGACAAGTACGTACAATAACATAGGAGACCAGTACAGTACAATAACACAGAACCCCAGTACAGTACAATAACACAGAAGACCAGAAGAGTAGAATAACACACAATACCAGTACAGTGCAATAACACGCAGGACCAGCACAGTACAATAACACACACGAGATGTGGAGCACAATAACACAGAGGATCAGTACAGAACAATAACACAGAAGACCAATACAGTACAACAACAGTACAGTGCAATAAAACACAAAACAAGTACAGCACAATAACACGGAAGACCAGTACAGTACAACAACACACAAGACCAAAATAGTACAAAACACTTAAGAAGAGTACAGTACAATAACACAGAAGTCCAATACAGTAGAATAACACACAATACCAGTACAGTGCAATAACACACAAGAACAGAACAGTACAAAAACACAGCAGACCAGTACAGAACAATAACACAGAAAACCAGTACAGTAAAACCGTACAGTACAATAAAACAGAAAACCAGTATAGTACAATAACAGAGACGACCAGTACAGTGTAATAACGGAGAAGAACAGTACATTACAAAAACACAGAAGATCAGTACAGTATAATGATACTGAAGAGCAGTACAGTACAATAACACAGAAATCCAGGAACAATTTAATAACACGGAAGACCAATACAGTGCAATAACACACTAGACCAGTACAATACAATAACACAGAAAACCAGCACAGTACAATAACACAGAAGACCAGTACAATAACACAAAAGACCAATTCAGTACAAAAACACAGAAGAGCAGATAGGTAAAATAACAGAGGGCCAGTATAGTACAAGAATACAGGAGACCAGTTCAGTACAATAACACAGAGGACCAGTACAGTACAATAACACAGAAGAATGGTACAGTACAATAACATATAGGACGAGTACAGTACAATAACACAGAAGACCAGTACAGTATAATTACATACAAGATCAATACAGAGCAATAACACATAAGATCAATACAGTACAATAACACAAAAGACCAGTACAGTACAATAACACAGAAGACCAGTACAGTACAATAACACAGAAGACCAGTACAGTACAATAACACAGAAGACCAGTACAGTACAATAACACAGAAGACCAGTACAGTACAATAACACAGAAGACCAGTACAGTACAATAACACAGAAGACCAGTACAGTACAATAACACAGAAGACCAGTACAGTACAATAACAAGAAGTACAATAACACAGAGACCAATAACACAGAAATAACACAGAAGACCAGTACAGTACAATAACACAGAGGACAAGTACAGTACAATAACACAGAAGACCAGTGCAATAAAATAACAGAGAAGAGCTGTACAGTTTAATAACACAGAGTGCAGTACAGTACAATAACACAGAAGACCAGTACAGTACAATAACACAGGAACACAGAAGACCAGTACAGTACATAACACAAGACCAGTACAGTACAACAACAAAAGACCAGTTAACAGTACAATAACACAGAAGACCAGTACAGTACAATAACACAGAAGACCAGTACAGTACAATAACACAGAAGACCAGTACAGTACAATAACACAGAAGACCAGTACAGTACAATAACACAGAAGACCAGTACAGTACAATAACACAGAAGACCAGTACAGTACAATAACACAGAAGACCAGTACAGTACAATAACACAGAAGACCAGTACAGTACAATAACACAGAAGACCAGTACAGTACAATAACACTGAAGACAAGTACAGTATAATAACACACAAGACCAATTCAGTTCAATAACACAGAAGAGCAGTACAGTGTAATAACACACAAGGCAGTATAGTACAAATAACACAGAAGACCATTACAGTACAACAACACAGAAGAACAGTACAGTACAATAACATACAAGACGAAACATTACAGAAACACACAAGACGAGTACAGAACAGTAACACAATAGACCAGTACAGTACAATAACACAGAAGACCAATACAGTACAATAACACACACGACCAGTACAGTACAATAACACGGAAGACCAATGCAGTACAATAACACACTAGACCAGAACATTACAATATCACACAATAACAGCACAGTACAGTAACACAGAAGACCAGTACAGTACAATAACACAGAAGACCAGTACAGTACAATAACACAGAAGACCAGTACAGTACAATAACACAGAAGACCAGTACAGTACAATAACACAGAAGACCAGTACAGTACAATAGCACAGAAGACCAGCTCAGTTCAATAACACAGAAGACCAGTACAGTACAATAACACGGGAGTCCAGTGCAGTACAATAACACACAAGACCAATGCAGTACAATAACAGAGAAGAGCTGTACAGTACAATAACACAAGACCACTACAGTACAATAACACAGAAGAGCTGTACAGTATAATAGCACACAGGGCCAGTATACTACAATAATACAGAAGACCATAATGGTACTATAACACAGAGGACCAGTACAGTACAGTAACATAGAAGACCATTAGAGTACAATAACACAGATGACCAGTACAGTACAATGACACAGAAGATCAGTACGGTGTAATAACACAGAAGACAAGTACAGTAAAATAACACACAATAATAGAGAATAGCAGTACAATGTAATTACACACAAAGCCAGTACAGTACAAATAACAAAGAAGACCAGTACAGTACAGTAACACAGGACGAGTACAGTACAAAACATAAAACACAAGACCAGTTCAGTACAATAACACAAAACCAGTACAGAACAATAACTCAGAAGAGCTGTACAGTATAATAACAGAGAGCACCAGTATACTACAATAATACAGAAGACCATTATAGCACTTTAACACAGAGGACCAGTATGGTGCAATAACACAGAAGACCAGTACAGTACAGTAACACAGAAGACCAATACAGTACAGTAACACAGAAGACCAGTACAGTACAATAACACAGAAGTCCAATACAGTAGAGTAACACAGAAGACCAATACAGTACAGTAACACATTGCACTGTACTGGTCTTCTGTGTTATTCTACTGTATTGGACTTCTGTGTTATTGTACTGTACTGGTCTTCTAACACACAAGACCAGTACAGTACAATAACACAGAAGATCAATACAGTACAGTAACACAGAAGACCAGACAGCAAAATAGCACAGAAGACCAGTATAGTACATTAACACAGAAGGAGAGTACAGTACAAAAACACAGAAGACTAGTACAGTAGTGTAACACGCAAGACCAGAACAGGACAATAACACAGAAGACCAGTACAGTACAATAACACTGAAGACAAGTACAGTATAATAACACACAAGACCAATTCAGTTCAATAACACAGAAGAGCAGTACAGTGTAGTAACACACAAGGCAGTATAGTACAAGTAACACAGAAGACCTGTACAGTACAATAACACACAAGACGAGTACAGAACAGTAACACAATAGACCAGCACCGTACAATAATACAGAAGACCAATACAGTACAATAACACAAAAGACCAGAACAGTACAATAACACAAAAGACCAGTATGGTACGATAACTCGGAAGACCTGTACAGTACAATGACACAAATGAACAGTACAGTACAATAACACACACGACCAGTACAGTACAATAACACAGAAGACCAGTATATTACAAAAGCACACAAGACGAGATCAGTACAATAACACGGAAGGCCAGTACAGTACAATAACACAGAAGACCAGTACAGTTCCATAACATAGAGGACAATTACAGTACAATAACACAGAAGACCAGTACAGTACAATAACACAGAAGACCAGTACAGTACAATAACACAGAAGATCAATACAGTACAGTAACACAGAAGACCAGTATAGAACATTAACACAGAAGGCGAGTACAGCACTATAACACGCAAGACCAGAGCAGGACAATAACACTCAAGACCAGAACAGTACAATAACACAGAAGACCAGTACAGTACAATAACACTGAAGACCAGCACACTACAATAGCACAGAAGACCAGTACAGTTCCATAACATAGAGGACAATTACAGTACAATAACACAGAAGACCAGTACAGTACAATAACACTGAAGACAAGTACAGTATAATAACACACAAGACCAATTCAGTTCAATAACACAGAAGAGCAGTACAGTGTAATAACACACAAGGCAGTATAGTACAAATAACACAGAAGACCATTACAGTACAACAACACAGAAGACCTGTACAGTACAATAACACAAAAGACCAGAACAGTAAAATAGCACAAAAAACAGTATGGTACGATAACTCGGAAAACCTGTACAGTACAATAACACTAAAGACAAGTACGGTCTAATAACATATAGGACCAGTACAGTACAATAATTGACAAGGCCAAAACAGTACAATAACACAGAACAGCTCTACAGTATAATAACACACAGGGCCAGTATAGTACAATAACGCAGAGGACCAGTACAGTACAATAACACAGAAGACCAGTGCAGTACAATAACACAGAAGACCAGTGCAGTACAATAACACAGAAGACCAGTGCAGTACAATAACACAGAAGACCAGTACAGTACAATAACACAGAAGACCAGTACAGTACAATAACACAGAAGACCAGTACAGTACAATAACACAGAAGACCAGTACAGTAAAATAACACAGAAGACCAGTACAGTACAATAACACAGAAGACCAGTACAGTACAATAACACAGAGGACCAGCACAGTACAATAACACACAAGACCAGTACAGTACAATAACACACAAGACCAGTTCAGTACAATAACGCATATGACCAGTACAGTACAATAACAGAAGACCATTACAGTACAATAACACAGAAGACTAGTACAGTATAATAACGCAGATGACCAGTACACTAAAATAACACAAGACCAGTAAAGCACAGTAACACTGAAGACCAGTACAGTACAATAACACAGAAAACCAGTACAGTACAATAACACAAAAGACCAATGAAGAACAATAACACAGAGAACTTGTACATTACAATAACAAAGAAGGCCAGTACAGTACAATAACACAGAAGACCAGTACAGTACAATAACACAGAAGACCAGAACAGTACAATAACACACAAGACCAGTACAGTACAATAACACAGAAGACCAGTACAGTACAATAACACAGAAGACCAGTACAGTACAATAACACAGAAGACCAGAACAGTACAATAACACAGAAGACCAGCAGTACAATAACACAGAAGACCAGTACAGTACAATAACACAGAAGACCAGTACAGTACAATAACACAGAAGACCAGTACAGTACAATAACACAGAAGACCAGTACAGTACAATAACACAGAAGACCAGTACAGTACAATAACACAGAAGACCAGTACAGTACAATAACACAGAAGACCAGTACAATACAATAACACAGAAGACCAGTACAGTACAATAACACAGAAGATAACACAGAAGACAAGTACAATACAATAACACAGAAGACCAGTACAGTACAATAACACAGAAGACCAGTACAGTACAATAACACACAAGACCAGTACAGTACAATAACACAGAAGACCAGTACAGTACAATAACACAGAAGACCAGTACAGTACAATAACACAGAAGACCAGTACAGTACAATAACACAGAAGACCAGTACAGTACAATAACACAGAAGACCAGTACAGTACAATAACTCAGAAGACCACTACAGTACAATAACACAGAAGACCAGTACAGTACAATAACACAGAAGACCAGTACAGTACAATAACACAGAAGACCAGTACAGTACAATAACACAGAAGACCAGTACAGTACAATAACACAGAAGACCAGTACAGTACAATAACACAGAAGACCAGTACAGTACAATAACACAGAAGACCAGTACAGTACAATAACACAGAAGACCAGTACAGTACAATAACACACAGAAGTACCAGTACAGTACAATAACACAGAAGACCAGTACAGTAGACCAGTACAGTACAATAACACAGAAGACCAGTACAGTACAATAACACAGAAGACCAGTACAGTACAATAACACAGAAGACCAGTACAGTACAATAACACAGAAGACCAGTACAGTACAATAACACAGAAGACCAGTACAGTACAATAACACAGAAGACCAATAAAGTACAATAACACAGAAGACCAGTACAGTACAATAACACAGAAGAGCAGGACAGTACAATTACACAGAAGAACAGTATAGTACAATAATACAAAAGACCAATGCAGTACAATAACACAAGACCACTACAGTACAATAACACAAGACCAGTACAGTACAATAACACAGAAGACCAGTACAGTACAATAACACAGAAGACCAGTACAGTACAATAACACAGAAGACCAGTACAGTACAATAACACAGAAGACCAGTACAGTACAATAACACAGAAGACCAGTACAGTACAATAACACAGAACGCCAGTATACTACAATAATGCAGAAGACCAGTACAGTACAATAACACAGAAGACCAGTACAGTACAATAACACAGAAGACCAGTACAGTACAATAACACAGAAGACCAGTACAGTACAATAACACAGAAGACCAGTACAGTACAATAACACAGAAGACCAGTACAGTACAATAACACAGAAGACCAGTACAGTACAATAACACAGAAGACCAGTACAGTACAATAACACAGAAGACCAGTACAGTACAATAACACAGATGACCAGTACAGTACAATGACACAGAAGAACAGTCGGGGAAATAACACAGAAGACCAGTGCAGAATAATAACACACAAGATCAATACAGATCAATAATACAGAAGACCAGTGCACTGTAATTACACACAAGGGCAGTATAGTACAAATAACACAGAAGACCAGAACAGTACAGTAAGACAGAAGATGAGTACAGTGCAATAACACAGAAGACCAATTCAGTTAAATAACACAGAAGACCAATTCAGTTAAATAACACAAAAGACCAGTGTGCAGGAATGTCGTACTGATCCGTGTGCAGGAGAATCGTACTGACCAGTGTGCAGGAGAGTCGTACTGACCAGTGTGCAGGAGAGTCGTACTGACGAGTGTGCAGGAGAGTCGTACTGACCAGTGTGCAGGAGAGTCGTACTGACGAGTGTGCAGGAGAGTCGTGCTGGCGAGTGTGCAGGAATGTAGTACTGACGAGTGTGCAGGAATGTCGTACTGGTCAGTGTGCAGGAGAGTCGTACTGATCAGTGTGCAGAAGAGTCGTGCTGACCAGTGTGCAGGAGAGTCGTACTGATCAGTGTGCAGAAGAGTCATACTGACCAGTTTGCAGGAGAGTCGTACTGACCAGTGGGCAGGAGAGTCGTTCTGACCAGTGTGCAGGAGAGTCGTACTGACAAGTGTGCAGGAGAATCGTACTGACCAGTGTGCAGGATAGTCGTACTGACCAGTGTGCAGGAGAGTCCTACTGACCAGTGTGCAGGAGAGTCGTACTGACCAGTGTGCAGGAGAGTCCTACTGACCAGTGTGCAGGAGAGTCGTACTGACCAGTGTGCAGGATGATCGTACTCACCAGTGTGCAGGAGAGTCATACTGACCAGTGTGCAGGAGAGTCCTGCTGACCAGTGTGCAGGAGAGTCCTACTGACCAGTGTGCAGGAGAGTCCTACTGACCAGTGTGCAGGAGAGTCCTACTGACCAGTGTGCAGGAGAGTCCTACTGACCAGTGTGCAGGAGAGTCCTACTGACCAGTGTTCAGGAGAGTCCTACTGACCAGTGTGCAGGAGAGTCCTACTGACCAGTGTGCAGGAGAGTCCTACTGACCAGTGTGCAGGAGAGTCCTACTGACCAGTGTGCAGGAGAGTCCTACTGACCAGTGTGCAGGAGAGTCCTACTGACCAGTGTGCAGGAGGAGAGTCCTACTGACCAGTGTGCTGGAGAGTCCTACTGACCAGTGTGCAGGAGAGTCCTACTGACCAGTGTGCAGGAGAGTCCTACTGACCAGTACTGACCAGTGTGCAGGAGAGTCCTACTGACCAGTGTGCAGGAGAGTCTGACTACTGACCAGTGTGCAGGAGAGTCCTACTGACCAGTGTGCAGGAGAGTCCTACTGACCAGTGTGCAGGAGAGTCCTACTGACCAGTGTGCAGGAGAGTCCTACTGACCAGTGTGCAGGAGAGTCCTACTGACCAGTGTGCAGGAGAGTCCTACTGACCAGTGTGCAGGAGAGTCCTACTGACCAGTGTGCAGGAGAGTCCTACTGACCAGTGTTCAGGAGAGTCCTACTGACCAGTGTGCAGGAGAGTCCTACTGACCAGTGTGCAGGAGAGTCCTACTGACCAGTGTGCAGGAGAGTCCTACTGACCAGTGTGCAGGAGAGTCCTACTGACCAGTGTGCAGGAGAGTCCTACTGACCAGTGTGCAGAGGAATCCTACTGACCAGTGTGCAGAGGAATCCTACTGACCAGTGTGCAGAGGAATCCTACTGACCAGTGTGCAGAGGAATCCTACTGACCAGTGTGCAGAGGAATCCTACTGACCAGTGTGCAGAAGAGTCCTGACCAGTGTGCAGGAGAGTCCTACTGACCAGTGTGCAGGAGAGTCCTACTGACCAGTGTGCAGGAGAATCCTACTGACCAGTGTGCAGGAGAGTCCTACTGACCAGTGTGCAGGAGAGTCGTACTGACCAGTGTGCAGGATAGTCGTACTGACCAGTGTGCAGGATAGTCGTACTGACCAGTGTGCAGGAGAGTCGTACTGACCAGTGTGCAGGAGAGTCGTACTGACCAGTGTGCAGGAGAGTCCTACTGACCAGTGTGCAGGAGAGTCCTACTGACCAGTGTGCAGGAGAGTCCTACTGACCAGTGTGCAGGAGAGTCCTACTGACCAGTGTTCAGGAGAGTCCTACTGACCAGTGTGCAGGAGAGTCCTACTGACCAGTGTGCAGGAGAGTCCTACTGACCAGTGTGCAGGAGAGTCCTACTGACCAGTGTGCAGAGGAATCCTACTGACCAGTGTGTAGAAGAGCCCTACTGACCAGTGTGCAGGAGAGTCCTACTGACCAGTGTGCAGGAGAGTCCTACTGACCAGTGTGCAGGAGAGTCCTACTGACCAGTGTGCAGGAGAGTCCTACTGACCAGTGTGCAGGAGAGTCCTACTGACCAGTGTGCAGGAGAGTCCTACTGACCAGTGTGCAGGAGAGTCCTACTGACCAGTGTGCAGGAGAGTCCTACTGACCAGTGTGCAGGAGAGTCCTACTGACCAGTGTGCAGGAGAGTCCTACTGACCAGTGTGCAAGAGTGTGCAGGAGAGTACTGACGACTAGTGTACAGAAGTACACTAGTACTAGTGTACAGAAGCACACTAGTGTACAGAAGCACACTAGTGTACAGAAGTACACTAGTGTACAGAAGCACACTAGTGTACAGAAGTACACTAGTGTACAGAAGTACACTAGTGTACAGAAGTACACTAGTGTACAGAAGTACACTAGTGTACAGAAGCACACTAGTGTACAGAAGCACACTAGTGTACAGAAGCACACTAGTGTACAGAAGTACACTAGTGTACAGAAGTACACTAGTGTACAGAAGCACACTAGTGTACAGAAGCACACTAGTGTACAGAAGCACACTAGTGTACAGAAGCACACTAGTGTACAGAAGTACACTAGTGTACAGAAGTACACTAGTGTACAGAAGTACACTAGTGTACAGAAGTACACTAGTGTACAGAAGCACACTAGTGTACAGAAGCACACTAGTGTACAGAAGCACACTAGTGTACAGAAGCACACTAGTGTACAGAAGCACACTAGTGTACAGAAGTACACTAGTGTACAGAAGTACACTAGTGTACAGAAGCACACTAGTGTACAGAAGCACACTAGTGTACAGAAGTACACTAGTGTACAGAAGTACACTAGTGTACAGAAGTACACTAGTGTACAGAAGTACATGAATTGTGGATGAACTACACGTATGTCTTAGAAAACAAATATATTTTTTCATCTACTCTGCTTAGTGGAACAGTAATGAAATGTAGGTTTAAACTGAAATATGTAAAGGACCCATGAGTAACCACACACAGAAGTTATCAGGGACCCATGAGTAACCACACACAGAAGTTATGAGGGACTCATGAGTAACCACACATGGAAGTTATGAGGGACCCATGAGTAACCACACATGGAAGTTATGAGTGACCCATGAGTAACCACATACAAGTTATGAGGGACTCATGAATAACCACACATGGAAGTTATGAGGGACTGATGAGTAACCACACAAGGAAGTTATGAGGGACCCATGAGTAATCATGTAGAAGTAATATTATTGACCCATGATTAAAAATGTAGGAAGTAAATAACTAAAAGCCACAATACCGTGACTGGAACAATACACAAATAACCCACATATAGGTGAGGGGAGCTTACGACGACGTTTCGGTCCGACTCGGACCATTAACACTGGCTTAACACTGTATATGTTAAGCCAGCAGTTACTAGATTCAAGAGAAGATTTTAGTAAGCCAGAAACTAACAAATTTATTATAGATTTTTCTTAAGAAATTAAGCTGGTTGGAAAATTTTCTTGTCTTTAAATTTACATACATCATCGATGTTGAACAGAACACGTACTGAGCACTTTGATATGCGCAAGAACATTGAATGAACATGTTGATCACAAACAGAACATGTATAGACACACGTGAGTCGTGCTTCACATAATGTGGATGGTTGGTAGTGAGTTGTGGTGGTTAATGGTTGGGGTGAGTTGTGGTTGGTGACTAATGGCGAGTTGTGGTGATGGATGCTTTATAATGAGTTGACTTGATGGTAAGTTGTGGATATGGATGGTTGATGGTAAGTTGTGGTTATTTATGGTGGGTTGTAGTTATGGATGGCTGATGGTGAGTTGTGGTTATTGATGATGAGTTGTGATGACGGATGGCCGACGAGTTGAGGTAATGGTTGGTTGATGGTGAGTTGCGGTGGTGGTTTATAGTGAGTTGATTTAATGGGTGTTTTATTGTGAGATGTGGTAAGAGATGGTTGAGGATGAGTTGTAGAGATGAATAGTTGAAGATGAGTTGTGAAGATGGGTGATTGAAGATGAGTTAAAATTCTGGTAGTAAATGGTGATTTGTACTAATGGATAGTTAATGAACAATGAAATACACGAGAACAAATTATCCTGATAAAACAGTTTCGTGAGGAATTGCGTTGGTCAGCTCAGGTGTGTTGCCTAAGTTGTTCTAATGTTACATTGTGTTGTGTTGCCTAAGTTGTTCTAATGTTACATTGTGTTGTGTTGCCTAAGTTGTTCTAATGTTACATTGTGTTGTGTTGCCTAAGTTGTTCTAATGTTACATTGTGTTGTGTTGCCTAAGTTGTTCTAATGTTACATTGTGTTGTGTTGCCTAAGTTGTTCTAATGTTACATTGTGTTGTGTTGCCTAAGTTGTTCTAATGTTACATTGTGTTGTGTTGCCTAAGTTGTTCTGTTACATTGTGTTGTGTTTGTTGTGATCTACTTCCTTGTATCCAATTCCACTTCATCTTTATTTCCTATACCAGGTCAACCTTATATCCCATACCAGTTCATCCTTATTTTGCTTACCAGGTCATCCATATTTTGCATACTAGGTATTTTTTTTTTGTTACTTTCTTCACCGCTTCTGCCCCAACGTGGTAGATGCTGCAAGTGTATGGAACAGGTGGTAGGTTACTTACAGTAGTAAGGAAATTTTTATGTAGATGAAGGCTCGGGTTAAAATGTGTAAAAGAGTAAGGTTGTTTTTCAGTAAAAATAGACCTTAAACAAGGATGCTTGGTGTTACCATGCTTGTTTAATTCATTCACAGATGGAGTTGTTTAAGAACTGAACGCTAGAGTGTTGTGGATTGTCACAATTGGTTTTCCCCTATGACACAGTTCGTTTGGGAGATGCCGAACAGAAGTTGCAAAAATTGGTAAATGAATTTGGAAGAGTATGCAAAAGAAGGAAATTGCAATTGGTAGTGATCATATATATGAGCAAGGTGATGAGAATATCAAAAATCTAGGTAATGAAAGAAAGTCTGGATATATGATTCGAGGGAGAGGGTATGGAGGAAGCAAACAAATTAAGATATCTGTGAGTGGATTTGTATGTCAATGGCTCAGCGAGAGGTGAGGTGACCACAGAAATGACGAAGGAATAGGGTGGGTGATACAGTGAAGCATCCATGGAGGCAAAAAAAAAATGAAAATGTACCAGTGTATACGTACCAACACTGATGTATGGGGTGAAGCATGGATTTTAACATTGTGAGGTGGCTGGAGGCACTGGAGATGTTATGTTTGAGGGAGTTGTGTGGTGTGAATATTGTGCATAGAATTCGGAGTATGGAGATTAGTAGGTGTGGGGTTACCAGTAGTGGAAGTAGTAGTAGTCAGAGAGTGGAAGAGTGCTTGCTGAGGTGGTTTAGATATTTAGCGAGGATGGAGCAAAATAGTATGATATGGATGTGACTCACACTAGTCGACAACATGAGACAAAAATTTACGTTCTAATGTAACTATTAAGAAAATTAACATAACACTGAGATAATAGGTAAAACACAAAGAAAAAGAAAAATTAGATTCACTTGCCAACATAATAGAAAGATTTAAAAATTCTACAAGAATCACTTATGAAAGATTCAAGAAAATAAATCACAAAATAAGCAAATAGTGAAAATTAAAGTAAAATAAAATAGAGCAGAATAAAGTAAGCAGCACCAAATTAATTACGACATATTGACTTATGAAAATACAAAACACAGATGATACTCAGCGACTGTGATCAATATACAGAGTACAAAAAAAGCAGTAGTAAAATAAATGACCTCACTGATTAGGATAGAGTACCTATCTGGAGTCTACCTGGAGGGAATTCCGGGGAACAACGCCCCCGGGGCCCGGTCCACGACCAGGCCTCCCGGTGGATCAAAACCTGATCAACGAGGCTGTTACTGCTTGCCGCACGCAATCCAACGTAGGAACCACAGTCCGGCTGATCCGGAAACCGTCTTTAGATATCTGTCCAGCTCCCTCTTGAAGACAACCAGGGGTCTTCCCGTAATGCCCCTTATTGCTGGTGGGAGGCTGTTGAACAGTCTTGGGCCCCGGACACTCATTGTGTTCTCTCTTAGTGTACCAGTGACGCCCCTACTTTTCACTGGGGGTATGTTGCATCGCCTGCCAAGTCTTTGCTTTTGTATGGAGTGATTGCTGTGTGCATATTAGGACCAGTCCCTCCAGAATCTTCCGGGTGTAGATTATGACATCTCTCTCGCCTGCACTCCAGTGAGTATAAGTCAAGTGCTTGCAGGCACTCCCAGTGGTTAAGGTGTTTGATGGAACTTATACGTGCAATAAAGGTTCTCTGTACATTGTCTAGCTCTGCAATTTCACCTGCCCAGAAATACACCTCACCTCTATGTATCCATAATACTAATAAAATACCATTAATACTGAGAGTAATTCTAATAATTATAATACTAGTGTGTGTTAAAGAGTCTTTCGCCCAGTTATGTACTAGTTTATACTACATGTGTACCTAATACTTGCTTCTCAGATTGTACTGTCTTTGTGTCTTAAAACATTATCTCTTAAAACTGTTGTCAGTCCTATTGGCCCCAACTTAATCCTCCTGCCTATTCCTTGCTCCTACATATTTTATCTTCCTACTGCTGCTAGGTGTTGTGTGTATGATAATCACTCTGGAGCAGGGTATGTGACAGTCAGCTACCAGTGATCGTAGGGCCGGCTCTATCACTCAAAACTTCTCCTTAACCACAAACAGGTGATTTGTACCTTACTCCTCAGAGGGGACGTCCATCCAGATGCCTGATGTACGATGCTCGCTGTACGATGCTCGCTGTACGATGCTCGCTCTGCGATGCTCGCTGTACGATGCTCGCTGTACGATGCTCGCTGTACGATGCTCGCTCTACGATGCTCGCTCTACGATGCTCGCTCTACGATGCTCGCTCTACGATGACTCTCGTGCACCTCGCCCTTCTGCCTCCGACCTCTTCAATTATTCTATTCTCATTGCCCGTTTGAGTCCTCATTTACCACACTTATCACTTGTATACTGCTACTTTTATAATTTACACTTCACTTTTGGTAAGTACACTTCTTATTTGTGATGACACCCAACCTGTTATGGCGGCGCTACTTCCTCAGGCCTACTGCTGCCACCTTCCCTAGTTATATATATTTATATATATGTATGTATAAATATATATTTCCCTTTTCTGGCTAGCTGGTTCACACTGGCTGTATGCTACCTCACTGTTTCTCGTTAACCGACCTCTCTTAATTCTTTTTTGATCTTTTGTCTTTAGTCACTCGTTTTGTTCTTTGTATATTTGTAACTGTGGCAACAAGTGCCAACTAGGCCTCTAACGAACTGGCACTTTGAAATTTAGTTGTATAATTTCAGGCTTTCTCTCGCCTTTTCTTTATTTTTTAACTAATATCTTTAGTTATCACTTGTAGATTTGTTCACTGACGTTGTCACTAACACTGGTTGCTTCTAGCTGCTAAAGCACGCCCTAAAAACACTAAGATTCTCGGAGCCTGGCGCTTGTGACCCACTACACTGTAGGCGTGTGTGTGTGTGTGTGTGTGTGTGTGTGTGTGTGTGTCCTCTCCTAGTTGTACTCACCTAGTTGTGGTTGCAGGGATCGATTCATAGCTCCTGACCCCGCCTCTTCACTGGTCGCTACTAGGTCACTCTTGCTGAACCAGGAGCTTTATCATACCTCTGCTTAAAGCTATGAATGGATCCTGCCTCCACTACATCGCATCCCAAACTATTCCACTTCCTGACTACTCTGTGACTGAAGAAATATTTCTTGACATCCCTATGATTCATCTGTGTCTTCAACTTCCAACTGTGACCCCTTGTTACTATGTCCCATCTCTGGACCATTGTGTCTCTGCCCACCTTGTCAATTCCTCTAAGTATTTTATATGTCGTTATCATGTCCCCCCCATCTCTCCTGTCCTCCAGTGTCGTCAGGTTGATTTCCCTTAACCTCTCCTCGTAGGACATACCCCTTAGCTCTGGGACTAGTATTGTTGCAAACCTTTGCACTTTCTCTAGTTCCTTTACGTGCTTGGCTAGATGTGGGTTTCAAACTGGTGCCGCATACTCCAATATGGGCCTAACATACACAGTGTACAGGGTCCTTCAACGATTCATTATTAAGATGTCGGAATGCTGTTCTTAGGTTTGCTAGGCGCCCATATGCTGCAGCAGTCATTTGGTTGATGTGTTACTCAGGAGATATGCCTGGCGTTATACTCATCCCAAGTTCTTTTTCCTTGAGTGAGGTTTGTAGTCTCTGACCCCTTAGACTGTACTCAGTCTGCGGTCTTCTTTGCCCTTCCCCAATCTTCATTACTTTGCACTTGGTGGGGTTGAACTCCAGGAACCAATTGGTGGACCAGGCCTTCAACCTGTCCAGATCCCTTTGTAGTTCTGCCTGGTCCTTGTCCGACTGAATCCTTCTCATCAACTTCACATCATTTGGAAACAGGGACACTTCGGAGTTTATTGCTTCGATTATGTCGTTCACGAATACCAGAAACAGCACCAGTCCTAGGACTGACCCCTGTGGATCCCCACTCGTCACAGGAGCCCCCTCTGACACCTCGCCTCGTACCATGACTCGCTGCTGTCTTCCTGACAGGTATTCCCTGATCCATTGTAGTGCCTTCCCTGTTATCCCTGCCTGACCTTCCTGTTTTTGCACTAATCTCTTGTGTGGAACTGTGTCAAACACCTTCTTAGAGTCCAAGAAAATGCAATCTACCCACCCCTCTCTCTCTTGTCTTACTGCTGTCACCTTGTCATAGAACTCCAGTAGGCAGTAGGTTTGTGACACAGGATTTCCTGTCCCTGAAACCATGTTCGTTGTTGTTGATAAGCTCATTTCTTTCTAGGTGTTCCACCACTCTTCTCCTGATAATCTTCTCCATGACTTTGCATACTATACGTATCAGTGACACTGGTGTATAGTTTAGTGCTTCTTGTCTGTCTCCTTTTTTAAAAATTGGGATCACATTTGCTACCTTCGATACCTCAGGTAATTTATATGTTTCGATAGATGTGTTGAATATTGTTGTTAGGGGTACACATAGTGCCTCTGCACCTTATCTCAGGACCCATGGAGAGATGTTATCTGGCCCCATTTCCATTGAGGTGTCTAGCTCGCTCAGCAGCCTCTTCACTTCTTCCTCGGTTATATGTAGTGTGTCCAACACCTGGTAGTGTACCCCACCTCTCCGTCTTTCTGGAGTCCCTTCTGTCTCCTCTGTGAACACTTCTTTGAATCTCGTGCTGAGTCCCTCAAATGCTTCTCGGTCGTTTTTTGTAATCTCTCCTCTATCCTTCCTTCCTTAGCCTGATTACCTGGTCCTTGACTGTTCTCCTGATGTGGCTGTATAACAGCTTCGGGTCAGATTTGGCTTTAGCTGCTATTTCATTTTCATATTGTCAATGGGCCTCCCTTCTTACCTGTGCATATTCATTTCTGGCTCTACGACTGCTCTCCTTATTCTCCTGGGTCCTTTGCCTTCTATACTTATTCCATTCCCTAGCACACTTGGTTTTGGCCTCCCTGCACCTTTGGGTGAACCATGGGCTCATCCTGGCTTTTTCATTATTCCTGTTACCCTTGGGTACAATCCTCTCCTCAGCTTCTTTGCAAATTGTTATCATGTATTCCATCCATCAACTTGTTTACTGACTTCCCTGCCAGTTCTCTGCCCCACTGAACCCTGTTCAGGAAGTTCTTCATTCCTGTGTAGTCACCCTTCTTGTAGTTTGGCTTTATTCGTCCAGCTCTTTCTTCTCCCCCCTCCACTTGTAACTCTACTGTGTATTCGAATCTTAAAACCACATGATCGCTGGCCCCAAGGGGTCTTTCATATGTGATGTCCTCAATATCTGCACTACTCAAGCTGAATACTAGATCCAGTCTCACTGGTTTATCCTCTCCTCTCCTCTCTCTGGTAGTATTCCTTACGTGTTGGCAGATAAAGTTTTCCAGCACCACCTCCATCATCTTAGCCCTCCACGTTTCTTGGCCCCCATGTGGCTCCAAGTTCTCCCAATCGATTTTCTTGTGGTTGAAGTCACCCATGATCAGTAGCTTTGCCCTGCTCACATGAGCCCTTCTTGCCACTTCAGCCAGTGTATTAACCATCGCTTGGCCTCCTTCTGTTCTGTGGTGAGTTATACATCACTACAATTACCACCTTGGGACCTCTAGACTGAAGCGTTCCTACAATATAATCTCTAGCTTCTCCACTGTGTCCTCTCTCCAGCTCATCAAAATCCCATCGGTTTTCGATCAGCAGTGCCACTCCTCCACCCCCTCTGTTCCCTCTGTCTTTCCTCAGGATCTGATATCCCGTTGGAAAGATGGCATCTGTTATCATACCTGTGAGCTTGATTTCTGTGAGAGATTTCATGTCCGGTGATGCCTTTTTGACTCTTTCGTGCCACTCCTCCCACTTGTTTGTTATTCCATCAGCGTTTGTGTACCATACCTTCAGTTTCCTCTCTAACACTGTGTTTTGGGGGGTCTGTGAGGGCCGGGGACCTGGTAGTGTACTGTGGGATGCTATAGCTGAGTGTAGGGTGGGAGCTGTGTGTGTGGATTGTGGTTTGTGTTAGGATAGCATTATTGATTGTGGGTTTCTGGGGATGGTTCTGTGTGTGCTTGCTCTTGTTGCTATGCCCTGCTCTGGTTGTTCTCTGTTGATTCTGTCCTGCTCTCTCCTCAGCTGCTGTCGCTCTGTTTGCGTTCTGTCTTAGTCTAGGAACACCCTCTTGTATTCTGCCAAGTCATTCATCTGTGGTTTCTCTTGGAGGATCCTGTTCCACACTGTTTCTGTCCTGAAAATCAGCATGATCGGTTGTTTTCTCCCCCTCAAATACCCCCTTATTCTCTGAAAATTTACAATTTCGGACATGTCCTTTTCACCTATTTCTGTAATGATGTTCTCAGTCTTCTTCTTTTCTACCAGCTGCCTGTCAGTGTGTGTCCTACCCTGGCTCTCCTGCAGCCCATGAATAAACACTAACTTTGCTCTCTCCTACGATTGCTTTTCCCTATGTGACTCTGGTTCCTGTCTGTACAGGCCATTTTCTCCCATGTTTTTTCCTGTACCTCTTGGTGGCATATTCGTGTCACTTCATTTGACCTATCCCCCTCTCCACCTGCATCCAGCTGCTCTCCCCCTTCACTCCTCTGCCCTGCTTGGTAAGCTGATGTGGCCTTAGTGTAAGTTATACCTCCTTCCTTCCCGTTGTGCCTCCCAGCTTCATATGCTGTGTCATCTCTGGTCAATACTCCCTGTAACTCACTTCAGCTTGCTTACCTCATCTTCGGGGCCCCTTATCCTGGCTACTGCAGTTTCGACTTGGGACTCCCATTTCTTCTCCTCCTCCAACCTTTTTTCCAATTTCACAGAAAGCTCTGTCTCCATTTGTGTGTGTGTGTGTGTGTGTGTATGTGTATGTGTATGTGTGTGTGTGTGTGTATGTGTATGTGTGTGTGTATGTGTATGTGTGTATGTGTGTGTGTGTGTGTATGTGTGTGTGTGTGTGTGTGTGTGTGTGTGTGTGTGTGTGTGTGTGTGTGTGTGTGTGTGTGTGTGTGTGTGTGTGTATTTGTGTGTGTGTATGTCATGCCGAATAGGTAAAATTACTCACTTAGCAAGAACTCATTTTGAAATTAAGACCTTTCTAAAATTTTCTCTTATATGTTTAAAGATATAATTTTTTCGTTTATGGTAATGTAAAAGTTAATAATATTATACAAAAGGATCCTTACAATGGACCCTCCTTGGCTAGCTGCAAGAACTGTGTCAAAACTGTCATTGGTGACAATAAGGTAGGAGGAGGTGCCTTTCCTTCTTAAATCGCTTGACCAAGAAAAGGCTGTGGGCCCAGACAAGCAGAGCCCAAGATTGCTGAGAAGATGTACAGACCAGCTAGCACCACCTCTAACTCGCATCTTTCAGCACTGCCTAGTACAGTGTAAATGGCCCTCTCTATGGAAAGAGGCAAATGTAGTCCCTGTTCACAAAAAGAAGAGCAGAGCAGAAATCAACAACTACAGACCAGTGTCACTCCTGTCAATCACTGGTAAGATCCTTGAGACAATAATCTCAAGACAGAGTTTTTTGACTACCACTCACTACTTTGTGATCGTCAATATGGCTTCAGGAAAGGTTACTCTGCTGCTGATCTGTTGTTAAACCTCTCCACTAAGTGGCACCAGTCACTGGATGAATCCAAAGTCAGCTCTGTGGTAGCACTGGACATTGCTGGCGCTTTCGACCGGGTGTGGCACCAGGGCCTCTTAGCAAAACTTCAAGCACTGGGAATTGCAGGCTCTACGCTATGTCTCCTCAGTGATTACCTTCATGGTAGATCTCTAAGTGTAGTTCTCAATGGAACGGAATCAGCAAGACATCCTATTGGGGCAAGTGTTCCACAAGGAAGCGTGCTGGGTCCATTGTTATGGAATGTCTACTTCAACGACCTTCTTCATCTCATCCCAGAATCACATGCATATGCAGACGACTGTACACTGACATTCACTTATCCAAGAGAAGAAATGCCAGCTGCTCTAAGCTACATCAATCACCAGCTGAGAGCTATATCAGCTTGGGGAAATAGATGGCAAGTAACATTTGCACCTGAGAAAACGCAAATGATGATCGTCTCTAGGCACCATGATGGTAATGCTGGTGCAGTAGTAAGGATGAATGGGAGGGTGTTGGCACCTGGAGAAGAAGTTGATATCCTTGGGGTGAAATTTGACTCCAAACTAACCATGAACAACCATGTTGTAAATCTTGCAAACAAGGCAGCAAGAAAGCTTACAGCACTTCGCCGTATCTCGCATCGGCTTGACAGTAGGGGTTACAAAATTCTGTATGAGGCACAAGTACGCTCACACCTTGAGTATGCTCCACTTTCTTGGTTTTCCTGCCCCCCCCTCTCATCTGCGACTGCTTGACAGAGTAGAGAACAGAGCAAGACGTCTCATCTCTCGCCTGGACCCATCCTGGATAGATCTGTCATTTCATCAGAGCCTTCAACACAGGAGGGATGTGGGTGGCCTTACTGTTATGTACAAGGCCAATATTGTCAAAGTACCACACTTATATCCACTTCGAGGACAGCGTGAAACAAGCTTTTATGCCACAAGACGGGCAGAAAGCAGCAACTTCACTCTGGCTGTACCCTTCTCCAGGACCTCACTCCATCTGAGATCATATATACTCAGGATGACTCGAGTATGGAACACATTCGTACAGCATAATGATGTCAACGAGATAGTCAGCTGATCAAATGAAAATGCTGGCCCACAGATGGCTCCAACTTCATCCTGTTCCCTACCTGTATGTCTCATAACAATAAAAATGCTTTCAAATGAGCTGATGTAGATAATAGCTCTTAGCTTGCCAATAAAGTTAGGAATCCTTAACCTGTAAATAGCTTGCCAATAAAGCTAGGGATCCTTAACTTTGTCAAGCCCTGTGTAAAAAAAAATGATTTAATAATAAACAAAAACAATGAAATATAATTTTTTTCGTTAGGTTCAGAATGATTTTTGTGAAATTATCGCATACACAAGTTTTAGCTTCCCTTATTCGGCAAGAAGAGTGTTGCTGTTTAAGCCAATATCGCAAGTTTTACCTATTCTTCACATTATATATATATATATATATATATATATATATATATATATATATATATATATATATATATATATATATATATATATATATATGTGTGTGTGTGTGTGTGTGTGTGTGTACTCACCTATTTGTACTCACCTATTTGTGGTTGCAGGGGTCGAGTCCTAGCTCCTGGCCCCGCCTCTTCACCGGTTGCTACTAGACCCTCTCTCTCCCCGCTCCATGAGCTTTATCAAACCTCGTCTTAAAACTGTGTATGGTTCCTGCCTCCACTACGTCATTTTCTAGGCTATTCCACTGCCTTACAACTCTATGACTGAAGAAATACTTCCTACTATCTCTCTGACTCATTTGTGTCTTCAACTTCCAATTGTGGCCTCTTGTTTCTGTGTCCCCTCCCTGGAACATCCTGTTCTTGTCCACCTTGTCTATTCCACGCAGTATTTTATATGTCGTTATCATGTCTCCCCTGACCCTCCTGTCCTCCAGTGTCGTCAGGCCGATTTCCCTTAATCTTTCTTCGTAGGACATTCCCCTTAGCTCTGGAACTAACCTTGTTGCAAACCTTTGTACTTTCTCTAGTTTCTTGACGTGCTTTATCAAGTGCGGGTTCCAAACAGGTGCTGCATACTCCAGTATGGGCCTGACATATACGGTGTACAGTGTCTTGAATGATTCCTTACTAAGGTGTCGGAATGCTGTTCTCAGGTTTGCCAGGCGCCCATATGCTGCAGCAGTTATCTGATTGATGTGTGCTTCCGGAGACATGCTCGGTGTTATACTCACCCCAAGATCTTTCTCCTTGAGTGAGGTTTGCAGTCTTTGGCCACCTAGCCTATACTCTGTCTGTGGTCTTCTGTGCCCTTCCCCTATCTTCATGACTTTGCATTTGGCAGGATTAAATTCGAGAAGCCATTTGCTGGACCAGGTGTCCAGTCTGTCCAGGTCTCTTTGAAGTCCTGCCTGGTCCTCATCAGATTTAATTCTCCTCATTAAATTCACATCATCTGCAAACAGGGACACTTCTGAGTCTAACTCTTCCGTCATGTCGTTCACATATACCAAAAATAGCACTGGTCCTAGGACCGACCCCTGTGGGACCCCGCTCGTCACAGGTGCCCACTGTGATACATCATTACGTACCATGACTCGTTGTTGCCTCCCTGTCAGGTATTCTCTGATCCATTGCAGTGCCCTTCCTGTTATATGCGCCTGATGCTCTAGCTTCTGCACTAATCTCTTGTGAGGAACTGTGTCAAAGGCCTTCTTGCAGTCCAAGAAGATGCAATCAACCCACCCCTCTCTCTCTTGTCTTACTTCTGTTATTTTATCATAAAACTCCAGAAGGTTTGTGACACAGGATTTGCCTTCCGTGAATCCGTGCTGGTTGGCATTTATACTCCTGTTCCGTTCCAGGTGCTCCACCACTCTCCTCCTGATAATCTTCTCCATAATTTTGCATACTATACACGTCAATGACACAGGTCTATAGTTTAGTGCCTCTTTTCTGTCTCCTTTTTTGAAAATGGGAACTACATTTGCCGTCTTCCACACCTCAGGTAGTTGCCCAGTTTCCAGGGATGTGTTGAAGATTGTGGTAAGTGGTACGCACAACATATCTGCTCCCTCTCTAAGGACCCATGGAGAGATGTTGTCCGGTCCCATTGCCTTTGAGGTATCGATGTCCCTTAGCAGTTTCTTCACCTCCTCCTCATCTGTATGTATGTCGTCCAACACTTGTTGGTGTATTCCTTGTTGGTGTCCCCATCTGGTCTGTCCCCCCAGAGTCCTTCCTGTCTCTACTGTAAATACTTCCTTAAATCTCGTGTTGAGCTCCTCACATACCTCTTGATCGTTTCTTGTGAGTTCTCCACCTTCTTTCCTCAGCCTTATCACCTGGTCCTTGACTGTTGTCTTCCTCCTAATGTGGCTATACAGCAGTTTCGGGTCAGATTTGACTTTCGATGCTATGTCGTTTTCATACTGTCGCTGGGCCTCCCTCCTTATCTGCGCATACTCGTTTCTGGCTCTTCTACTAATCTCCTTGTTTTCCTGGGTCCTATGCCTCCTGTACCTTTTCCATTCCCTGTTGCACTTAGTTTTTGCCTCCCTACACCTTCGGGTAAACCAAGGACTCGTTTTGGTCTTCCTATTATTTCTGTTTCCCTTGGGAACAAAACTTTCCTCTGCCTCCTTGCACTTTGTTGTCACATATTCCATCATCTCGTTTACTGATTTTCCTACCATTTCTCTGTCCCACTGAACCTCCTGCAGGAAGTTTCTCATACCTGTGTAGTCCCCCCTTTTATAGTTTGGCCTGTCCCCTTCAGTTCCTGTTACCTTCTCCATTTGTAACTCTACTATATAGTCAAAACTCAGAACCACATGATCGCTAGCTCCAAGGGGCCTCTCGTAAGTGATGTCCTCGATGTCTGAACTGCTCAGGGTGAACACAAGATCCAGTCTTGCTGGCTCATCCTCCCCTCTCTCTCTGGTTGTGTCCCTGACATGTTGATGCATGAGGTTTTCAAGTACCACATCCATCATCTTGGCTCTCCATGTTTCGGGACCCCCATGTGGCTCCAGGTTTTCCCAGTCGATCTCCCTGTGGTTGAAATCGCCCATTACCAGTAACTTTGCTCTGCTCGAGTGAGCTCTTCTTGCCACCTCAGCCAGTGTGTCCACCATCACCCTGTTGTTTTCTTCGTACTCCTCTCTTGGCCTCCTGCAGTTCTGTGGTGGGTTATACATCACTCCAATGACTACTTTATGTTCTCCGGACTGAATTGTACCTACAATGTAGTCTCTTTCTCCAATCATGTCCATGCCTTCCATTTCCTCAAATCCCCATTGGTGTTTTATGAGCAGTGCAACCCCTCCTCCCCTTCTACTCCTTCTATCTTTCCTCAGGATCTGATATCCTGTTGGGAAGATTGTGTCTGTTATTGTCTCAGCGAGTTTTGTTTCTGTGACAGCTATGATATCTGGGGATTTTTCACTGATTCTTTCATTCCACTCCTCATGTTTATTCGTTATTCCATCCGCGTTTGTGTACCAAACCTTTAGTTTCTTTTCTATCATTGTGGTCATGCAAGTATATTGGGGTTGGGGGAGCGAGAGCCTTGGTGGGGGCCTATATGGGGCTGTGGTGTAGGTGGGGTATGTGTTGATGGGGGTGGGGTCAGAATGCCCATAAGGTGTGTGTGTGTGTGTGTGTGTGTGCAAAACAACCACGAGGGGAGTTGAAAGATAGTTCTAGGCCTTTCGTGTTGCAATCAACACATCATCAGGAGCTTGCATTGATGCAGGAAAAGGATAAAATCCGAGCAAACACGTTCAAAGTGAGCGTTTTTGTTGGAATGAGGGAGGAGGGAAGGAGAAAATAAGGGCACAAGGGTGCCACTTTTGCCAGTGCCTGGTGCCTCGAAGATTGACCATTTTTTACGGAAATGTAAGACCGCCATCCCGTAAGCATTGATACTATCATGGCAGCATTATAAGCATAAATCTTCCCTATGAGGATAGACTGAGGGCCCTTAATCTGCACTCTCTCGAAAGGCGTAGAATTAGGGATGATATGATCGAGATGTATATATGAAAAACAGGAATAAATAAAGGGGATGTAAATAGCGTGCTGAAAATTTCCAGCCTAGACAGGACTCGCAGCAATGGTTTCGAGTTGGAAAAATTCAGATTCAGGAAGGATATAGGAAAGCACTGGTTTGGTAATAGAGTTGTGGATGAGTGGAACAAACTCCCGAGTACAGTTATTCAGGCTAAAACGTTGTGTAGTTTTAAAAATAGCTTAGATAAATACATGAGTGGGTGTGGGTGGGTGTGAGTTGGACCTGACTAGCTTGTGCTGCTGGGTCTGGTGCCGTGCTCGTTCCTTGAGTGGAGGTGACCAGACTGGGTGGGTCATTGGGCTAATCCACGGGGGGGGAGACATGGACCTGCTCCGCATGGGTCAGTAGGCCTGCTGCAGTGTTCCTTCTTTCTTATGTTCTTATAAAAGTGACATGACAGTCATCAATATGACGTAAAAATCTTAATATTCAAAATATTGATATCTGGCAAATGTCTGGGTATTTTCCATACCATATAAAACGGTTCACGGTGACTCATATAAAGATTTAAAGGGGAACTCACAGTGTTCGCATCGCTATTGGGCCGTGCAGACGTGCTGCGCAGTAGCTCCTGATTGAGTTGGCTTTTGCGCAGTGGTGACATGTACTTAGCTCTGTGAAGACCTGTTTGCGCGCTCTCTACGAATTGAAGCAAGATGCCCTCCATCGAGCAACTATACCAACAGCTTAAGGAAGAATTGAGGATGGCGAAGATGGAGATTCGGCGACTGACCGAGGAAAACAAGAAGATTCGTAGTAGTCCTCCTGTTTTGAGTCCTCAGGTCAACAAGGGAAACTGGTCAGTGGCTGGACAGCAGGGAACGAAGTTGACGATCAAGAAGACGAATGGAAAGGTAGAAACGATGAAGAAGAAAGAGACTGCCGTGGAAACTGTTGTGGAAACATCTAATACATTCTCAGTGCTACCCGACGAATGTGAGTCGACTACTGGGAACGTCACGACGAACGACATTAAGGAAGGTAAGAATATTGTTGTTGTTGGGGATAGCCAAGTTAGGTATATGGATAGGGCGTTCTGCTTGAAGGACAGGAGTAGGAGACAGAGAGTTTGCTTTCCTGGGGCTGGGATGGAGGATATTGTTAGCCGTCTGGATGACATCATGAGAGGTAATGGGAGCAATCCTATTATCTGTCTCAGTGCTGGAGGCAACGATGTTGGCAGACGTAGGAGTGAAGACCTGATTAGCAGGTATAGGTCAGCAATAGAAATAATTAGGAGTAAGGGTGGGAACCCTGTCATATGTGGTATTTTGCCAAGGAGGGAAGTTGGAAATGAATGGTTGTCCAGGGCAATTGGTGTCAATTGCTGGCTGGACAAATACTGTAAGGAAAATGCGGTAACATTCATTGACAACTGGGACCTCTTCTATGGCAGAAATGACATGTATGCCAGGGATGGGGTTCACTTATCTAGGTCTGGGGTGGTAGCACTGGCAACTGCAGTGGAGGGAGCAGTTAGGACTTTAAACTAGGAATAGTTAGTGGTATGGGTTTTGGCAGGAAAACAGTGAAGTCCCAGTGTAGTAATATTACGAGTTCTAGGGGAACTAGTAATAAGCAGAACGAGGTAGATATTGAAAAGCCAGTGACTTTGGGTGATAAGGACAGTAATAGGTTTAGTAGAAAAACAGAAATGAGCAGGAAGGGTAAAGAGAAAGGAGAGTCTTTCAATGTTTATTATGCTAATTGCTGTAGTGCTAGGAATAAGATGGACGAGTTGAGATTAGTTGCTAGTGCAGGTAACATTGATGTATTTGCCTTAACTGAGACGTGGTTTAATTCAAAAAGTCGGGACATGCCTGCGGAATGTCATATTCAGGGTTTTAAATTGTTCCAAGTAGATAGAAGTATCGGGAAGGGGGGTGGGGTGGCATTGTATGTCCGAGATCGCTTGAACTGTTGCATAAAAACGGGTATTAAGTCTGAAGTAACACATACAGAGTCTGTTTGGATAGAATTTTCAGAGGGGCATGAAAAACTGATTTTAGGAGTGATATACCGTCCCCCAAACTTAGATAGGGACCAAGGGAGACTACTATGGGAGGAAACTGTTAAGGCCACAAGGCACGATAATGTAGTAATTCTAGGAGACTTTAACTTTAGTCATATTGATTGGAATTTCTTGACTGGGAATTTAGAATCATACGACTTCTTAGAAGTAGTTCAGGATTGTTTTTTGAAGCAGTTTGTGACAGAACCTACAAGGGGAAATAACCTGCTTGACTTAATTATGGCAAACAATGAATCCCTTGTTAATAATTTAGAAATTTCAGAGGAATTGGGTGCTAGCGACCACAAATCAATTACATTTAGCATTAAATGGAAGTACGATAGTAGCGATAACTCAGTAACAGTCCCAGATTTTCGCTTAGCAGATTACGATGGGCTTAGAGAACACTTATCATCTGTTGGCTGGGTTAACAAAGAGAGCTATCAATATGACAGTTTTCTGAACACTATACATGCTGCTCGAAGAACGTTTATCCCATATAAAGAAATTAGATCAAATAGAAATGACCCAAAATGGATGAATAATAGGCTCAAATATCTACTAGGGCATAAGAAAGGAATTTATAGGCGTATCAAAAGAGGTGAGGGTCATCTTATGAATCAGTATATTGACATTAAGAGGGACATTAAAAAGGGGATAAGAAAAGCTAAAAGGGACTATGAAATTAAAGTTGCTAGGGATTCTAAAACTAACCCAAAAAGTTTTTTCCAGGTCTATAGAACAAAAGTTAGAGATATGATAGGTCCCCTTAAAAATAACTATGGGCACCTTACTGACAAAGAGAATGAAATGTGCTCGATTTTAAATAATTATTTTCTCTCAGTTTTTACACAGGAAGACACTAACAATATTCCAGTAATTAATTTTTATAGTGGGCTAGAAGAAGATAAATTATGTAACATCACAGTCACCAGTGAAATGGTTGTGAAGCAGATAGACAGACTGAAGCAAAATAAGTCGCCGGGTCCTGATGAGGTTTTTTCAAGGGTTCTTAAGGAATGCAAAATGGAACTCTGTGAACCATTAACTAATATTTTTAATTTATCTCTTCAAACAGGTGTAGTGTCTGATATGTGGAAGATGGCTAATGTAATTCCTATTTTTAAAACAGGGGACAAGTCGTTACCGTCAAATTACCGCCCAATAAGCCTGACCTCAATTGTAGGCAAATTACTAGAGTCAATTATAGCTGAGATTATAAGAAGCCATCTCGATAAGCATAGCTTGATTAATGATACTCAGCATGGATTCACAAGAGGCCGGTCTTGTCTAACTAATTTATTAACTTTCTTCAGTAAAGCTTTTGAGGCTGTTGACCACGATAAAGAATTTGATATTATTTACTTAGATTTTAGTAAGGCTTTTGATAGAGTTCCGCACCATAGACTGTTAAAATGGCAGCTCATGGCATTGGGGGAAAAGTGCTCTCGTGGATCGAGTCATGGCTCACTGACAGGAAGCAGAGAGTGTCCATAAATGGGGTTAAATCCGAGTGGGGATCTGTAACAAGTGGCGTTCCACAGGGATCAGTCTTGGGCCCGTTGTTGTTTATAATGTATATCAATGATCTTGATGAGGGAATTACTAGTGATATGAGCAAATTCGCCGATGACACAAAGATAGGTAGGATAATTGATTCAAACGTAGATGTTATGGAACTTCTGGAGGATTTAAACAAACTCTATTCTTGGTCAGAAAAGTGGCAGATGCAGTTCAATGTAGATAAATGCAAGGTTCTGAAGCTTGGGAGTGCCCATAACCCTAGTACTTATAAGTTAAATGATGTAGAACTTAGCCATACAGATTGCGAAAAGGACTTGGGGGTTATGGTGAGCAGCAACCTTAAACCAAGACAGCAATGCCTAAGCGTACGTAATAAGGCAAATAGATTACTGGGATTTATATCAAGAAGTGTAAGCAACAGAAGTCCAGAGGTCATACTGCAGCTTTATACATCATTAGTAAGGCCTCACCTAGATTATGCAGCTCAATTCTGGTCTCCATATTACAGAATGGACATAAATTCGTTAGAAAACATTCAGCGTAGGATGACTAAATTAATACATAGCATTAGAAATCTTCCTTATGAAGAAAGATTGAAGACTCTTAAGTTACATTCACTTGTTAGACGAAGAATGAGGGGAGACCTGATCGAAGTGTATAAGTGGAAGATAGGTATTAATAAAGGGGATATTAATAAGGTCTTGAGGATGTCTCTCCAAGAGAGAACCCGCAGTAATGGATTTAAATTAGATAAGTTTAGATTTAGAAAGGACATAGGAAAGTATTGGTTTGGAAATAGGGTAGTTGATGAGTGGAACAGTCTACCTAGTTGGGTTATTGAGGCTGGGACTTTGGGTAGTTTCAAATTTAGGTTGGATAAGTACATGAGTGGGAGGGGTTGGATTTGAGTGGGACTTTCACATCAGAGCTTATATCTTGGGTAGCATTGAAAATTGGGTTGGGCAAATGTTTTGTTAGTGGGATGAATTGTAAAGGACCTGCCTAGTATGGGCCAACAGGCCTCCTGCAGTGTTCCTCCTTTCTTATGTTCTTATGTTCTAACTCATTGATAGGGGGAGACATATGTGGTTTACCCACAGGTACAATGGCCATAGTTAGGTCATACTTGATATACTCCTTAATTGAAGAGGGTGGAACTGCCAGCCACAGGGAGACCCAGAAGACCCGCAATTATAAAGACCTTCCCCTTCGCTATAACTTCATCCCAATAGGGTGGGAGACCCATGGAGCATGGGGCAAGGGTGCTTTAAAGTTTCTCGAAGAGCTGGGTGAAAACCTCGTCATAGAAAGCAAGGACCACAGGGCGGCCAGCTTTTTCTTTCAGAGACTCCGTGATGCGATCCAGAGGGAAAATGCGTGCAGTATTCTGGTCACGCGGCCCACCGCCCGGGATCTGGACGAAGTATTCGAGATCTAGCTCTGAGTTTTTATCTATGTCGTTTTACTCCCTGTTGTATATTTGTCAGTGTATTTTGTCAATGTATTTTGTCTTTAAATAAATAAAGAATCTATAAAATATAGGGGGTCATAGGAGAAAACAATTTTCAAACAGCTTCAGGGAGAACCTTGAGTTTTACCTGAAGCAAGTTTATTTTTTTCTCTGAGGCTGAGGGTCCCCAGGACAGTTTCCAAAGGTGGTACCTCCCTATATTATATATATTATATATATATATATATATATATATATATATATATATATATATATATATACATATATATATATATATATATATATATATATATATATATATATATATAAACGTGTATATGCTATATAGGTGTTTGAAAATGATGGACCCAGTTTCAAAGCAGTATATACAGCAACTGTATCCATCAATTTCAAACACCCTGTATAATGTGTGTGTGTGTGTACTAACCTATTTGTGGTTGCAGGAGTCGTGTGTGTGCGTGCATGCATACGTACACTTATTAATGCATGCATATGTTTATAATTTATTAGAGTCTTTAGACGGCCTTGCAGTGTTCCTTGTGCAAACATTAAGGTAGAGGGAGATGCACTTGAAATCCGTTCATATCTTCCTCAAATCACACAACAAACGAATATATAAAGTCAGGTTTAAAGTATATCGATTACTCAAGGGGTTTTAAGTCTGGATGTTGTCTGTTTGCCAGGATTCAGGAGCAGGTTAATACATAAAATATGAAATAAATTAAACTCTCTTAATTTTTATATAGTGAGAGACATAAACTTATCCTTCTGTTGTCTGATATAATGATATTCATGTGATCTTTGGTGTGTCTGACACACTGTGTCGGGAGTTTACTCTCTTTAATCGCGAATCTTCAGTAACAGCTTTGGAGTTGTGGATCTGTTCAGAACCAGTTTTGGAGTTCCAAATATTTTTCAGGAACTGCTTCGCAGCCATGAATCTGTTCATGTATATCTTCGAAGCTTTGAATCTGCTCATAAACATTTTCGGAGCTTTGAATCTGTTCAAGTACAACTTCGAGGCTTTGAATCTCCTCATGAACAGTTAGGAACTCTGAATCTTCAATAACAGCTTCGGAACTCCTAATCTGTTCAGGAACAATTTAGAGCTCCAAATTTACTCTGGCATATTATTGCCTTTATGTAGATACACAGCCGATAAGTAGATAAATAATACTCAATCACATATGTATAAACCTGGATATCTTTATTGTGGAGACATTTACATAATAACGATACCCAAGTTTTGCAAATGTATATTACTCATTTATCCAGAAAGAGCTTCGGAGCTCCGAATCGAAATATTTCAGACCACCATTTGCTCAGTAAGTCCGAGGGACACTAGTCTGCATGACTGTCTTCATGCACAGCTATTTTAAGTAAACAGAATTACGTACGAAGGTGCATGTTGACGATCACCGGGAGATATACTGTATATCACAGTGTGTATATATAGTGAGTCTAATTTTTTGGTTTACATTTGATATAATCCTTAATGAGCTTGGTGTGTTAGATGGTCTTGACACATAACCAACAAACATACAAATAAATGTTAGTCACTTTAATTTAGCAACAAAATAGTATAGATGCATGTTTGATGTAAACATCTGTTTATGTAACATTAGATGTTTGTAGATGGAAAAAAGTGTTTGTAGACGAAAATTGATCGTAGACGAAGTGTTTATAAGCGAAATGGATCAAGATGTACTTTATTTCCTTTGTGCTTTTATGTAAGTTCTATAAAGTGTGTTGGATATAAATATATTAAATACTTTGGTGCTTATAATGCTTGTCAGGAATCAGGACAAGTGTTTCCTGACGCGGGTCTTAGTCATATGATCACCCGCAGTTGGAGCTTTTGGTCATCTGGTCGAGGCCTCCCGCTGGCTTACTGGTTCACCCCTTTTAAAATTATAGTTGTAATTATAACCATTTCTTATAAGTACTTAGAGCGAAGTGCTTGTTTTAATATAACCTAACTTATTCTTATTCAAAGTAAGATAACTGCTATTTTTATAAGTGCTCCTCCGGGTTAAGTTAGAGTTTATTGAATTGGTTTATCTTACTAACAGTATTAAAACAGAACTTCCTTCCAGTTGGTTTATAATATAGCCGAGACGTTAGTATAAACCCCTTTAATAAATAAAAATTTACAATTATATGACAGTCATGTTGCCTATTATCACCTAAATAATTTCTACGGGAAATTATTTTTCCCATGTACAAGATAATAAGGTTGTTTTTATAATATATAATGTGAAGTGTCTTGTGTGACGGCGAGGATCTTCATGACGACCGCGAGATGTTTGTAGACCCAGCTGGAGCACCTGGGTCCCAGCACCACCTGGACCACCTGGGCCCCAGCACCACCTGGACCACCTGGGTCCCAGCACCACCTGGACCACCTGGGCCCCAGCACCACCTGGACCACCTGGGCCCCAGCACCACCTGGACCACCTGGGCCCCAGCACCACCTGGACCACCTGGGCCCCAGCACCACCTGGACCACCTGGGTCCCAGCACCACCTGGACCACCTGGGTCCCAGCACCACCTGGGCCCCAGCACCACCTGGACCACCTGGGTCCCAGCACCACCTGGACCACCTGGGTCCCAGCACCACCTGGACCACCTGGGTCCCAGCACCACCTGGACCACCTGGGTCCCAGCACCACCTGGACCACCTGGGTCCCAGCACCACCTGGACCACCTGGGCCCCAGCACCACCTGGACCACCTGGGTCCCAGCACCACCTGGACCACCTGGGCCCCAGCACCACCTGGACCACCTGGGCCCCAGCACCACCTGGACCACCTGGGCCCCAGCACCACCTGGACCACCTGGGCCCCAGCACCACCTGGACCACCTGGGCACCACCTGGACCACCTGGGTCCCAGCACCACCTGGACCACCTGGGCCCCAGCACCACCTGGACCACCTGGGTCCCAGCACCACCTGGACCACCTGGGTCCCAGCACCACCTGGACCACCTGGGCTCCAGCACCACCTGGACCACCTGGGCCCAGCACCACCTGGACCACCTGGGCCCAGCACCACCTGGACCACCTGGACCACCTGGGTCCCAGCACCACCTGGGCACCCCAGCACCGCCTGGACCCTAGCACCACCTGGACCACCTGGGTCCCAGCACCACCTGGGTCCAAGCACCACCTGGGCCCCAGCACCACCTGGGTCCAAGGACCACCTGGGCCCTAGCACCACCTGGGTCCAAGGACCACCTGGGCCCTAGCACCACATTGGTCTAAGGACGACCTGGGCCACAGCACCACCTGGGCCCCAGCACCACCTGGGCGCAAGCACTACCTGGGTTCAAGGACCACCTGAGTCCCAACACCTGGGTCCAAGGACCACCTGGGCCCCAGCACCACCTGGGTCCAAGGACCACCTGGGCCCCAGCACCACCTGGGTCCAAGAACCACCTGGGCCCCAGCACCACCTGGGTCCAAGGACCACCTGGGCCCTAGCACCATCTTGGTCTAAGGACCACCTGGGCTCCAGCACCATCGGGGTCCACGGACCACCTGGGCCCCAGCACCACCTGGGTCCAAGGACCACCTGGGCCCTAGCACCACCTTGGTCTAAGGACCACCTGGGCTCCAGCACCACCTTGGTCTAAGGACCACCTGGGCCCCAGCACCACCTGGGCCCCAGTGCCACCTTGGCCCCAGCACCACCTGGGCCACAGTATCACCTGGGCCCCAGCACCACCTGGGCACCAGAATCACCTGGGCCCCAGCACCACCTGGGCACCAGAATCACCTGGGCCCCAGCACCACCTGGGCCCCAGCACCACCTGCGTCCTAGCACCACCTGGGTCCCATCACCACCTGCCATCTACCACCATAGAAAGGTGAATTTCATTTTAGTGTGTGAAGGTAATATGCTCCACTACATCCTGAGAATTATTTACATGACATAAACTGTTGTGTAAATTTAATTTTTAGATAAATTTTCCAACACTGACTTGTGCAATTGAGGTATTTATTTCCGGCCTATGACACAAAATGATATTTTTGGTCGACAAACCAAATGTAATCAAACCCAAGCTAGTCAAAAATGTATTAGAAAAAGAGTTATATAATTTGAACATAAGAACAGAACATAAGAAAGAAGGAACACTGCAACAGGCCTACTGACCCATGTGGAGCAGGTCCATGTCCCCTTTCCCCGGATTAGCCCAGTGACCCACCCAGTCTGGTCACCTCCACTCAAGGAAGGAGCACGGCACCAGACCCAGCAGCACAATCTAGTCAGGTCCAACTCACATCCACCCACACACACTCATGTATTTATCTAACCTATTTTTAAAACTACACAACGTTTTAGCCTGAATAACTGTACTCGGGAGTTTGTTCCACTCATCCACAACTCTATTACCAAACCAGTGCTTTCCTGTATCCTTCCTGAATCTGAATTTTTCCAACTTGAAACCATTGCTGCGAGTCTTGTCTTGGCTGGAAATTTTCAGCACGTTATTTACATCCCCTTTATTTATTCCTGTTTTCCATTTATACACCTCGATCATATCCCCCCTAATTCTACGCCTTTCGAGAGAGTGCAGATTCAGGGCCCTCAGTCTATCCTCATAAGGAAGATTTCTGATATATGGGATCATCTTTGTCATCCTCCTCTGTACATTTTCCAGAGCATTTATATCCATTCTGTAATACGGTGATCAGAACTGAACAGCATAGTCTAAATGAGGCCTAACCAAGGATATATTGAGTTGAAGAACAACCTGAAGACTTCTATTATTTATACTTGTAGATATGAAGCCAAGAATTCTGTTAGCTTTATTGCGAACACTAATGCACTGTTGTCTTGGTTTTAGATTACTGCTAACCAGAACTTCTAAATCCTTTTCGCAATCAGTAGTATTAAGATGTACATTATTTTAGTTTATATGTTACATGGTTATTTTCTTGTCCAACATTTAGAGCTTTGCACTTGTCTATATTAATCTGCATCTGCCACTTCTCCGACTATTGGTTCCCTCATCTATGTCGTTTATGTAAATTGTGAACAACAACGGGCCCAACACTGACCCCTGAGGAACACCGCTTGTGACGTGCCCCCATTCTGATTTATGCAAACTCTCTGCTGCCTATTTATCAGCCATGCCTCTACCCAGGAAAAAATTTCTCCTCCTATTCCGTGTGCCTTAAGTTTCCTCAATAACCTCTGATGTGCAACTCTATCGAAAGCCTTACTGAAGCCCATATATACAATATCATATTCATTACCATGATCTGCTTCCTCAAACACCTTAGTGAAAAATGTTAGTAAATTCGCAAGACAGGAACGCCCCTTTGTAGAACCGTGTTGAGATTCATTAATCAATCTGTGCCTATCAAGATGGCTACGAATTGCTTCGGCAATTATTGATTCCATAAATTTTCCCACTATGGAGGTAAGGCTTATTGGTCTATAGTTCGAAGCCAAGGACCTGTCACCTTCCTTGTAAATAGGTATTATATTTGCCATTTTCCACTTATCAGGCACTATGCCAGTTTGGCTGATTTAGGTTAGGTACCAGAGTCCAATTTTTCCCTATTGATACCGCCACTGTACTACCATTTGTACATTAATAAAATATATAATAAAATCTAGGCCACTAAGGTATAACTTGGGATTCTTTCTGACGTTTTAGATAAAAGTTATAAGTTTCAATTCTTCAAGTTGTGGATCAAGGGAATATTTCGGATTCTTTCTGAAGTTGTCTATGACAGGTATAACTTTGGATACTTCCTGAATGTGTGGATGAAGGGTATAACTTGGGATACTGAAGGTGTGAGTGAAGGGATAACTCAAGATACGAAAGCTATAACTTGGAATGAAGGTTGAAGTTGGAAGGTATGACTGCGGACTGACCGTGCCAGCTGAGAAGTATACATGGGAGTGGGACTTGTGCATTAATAAGTCTTTGTTTACGTTGCAGGTAAGTGAAAACTGACACGTCGTCGAGGGACAGTTGATACATCAGAAGGTAAGTAGATGTTTTACAAAAGTTGCAGCAGACACAGCTATTGTTCCGCTGAGGAGAATAAGTTAATGTGTAGCGCGAAATACGAATAGTTGCAATGAAGATAAAATAGAATAGTTTGCATAACCCTTCATTACAGAGAGCTCCGCTTCCTCCCTCGCTAAGAGGTCAGCAAAATTCTCTACTTTCCATAACAGTGGATGTGGACCTGGGATGTCTTGTTCATTGTCAGAGAGGATATGGAAGACCTCAGGTCCTTATCTTTATTAAGGAGGGAAAGGAAGACCCCATGTCCTTGCCTTTGTCAGGGAGAACACGGAAGACCCCATGTCCTTGCCTTTGTCAGGGAGGATACGGAAGACCCCATGTCCTTGCCTTTGTCAGGGAGGATACGGAAGACCCCATGTCCTTGCCTTTGTCAGGGAGGACATGAACTCATTCCCTCCTGCGAGTCAGTTTACAACACTGCTTCACAAGCTCTCGTGTCCACGTCGCAAAAATTTGCAGTCACATTCGCCTGGTGACGTAAACGGTACCTAATCGTATTTAGCACTTCGGCGGCGCTGGTCACGAATCTGTTCATCTCGTCATGCTGTAGATTTGTTTTTGTATTTTTTTTTTAAATTTACTGTTTTTCAATTTGGGAGTTGACTCTCCAGCACCCAGCAGACGGCACTCTTGTACAACACCTGTGCCTCTTCTAGGATTCCATGGTCTTGATGTTTCCATTAGATCAATGGTATAACATCAGGCTAATGTACATTACAACATCATGGAATCTTAAGATTCACAAGTGTTACACACGCTTCTTATTCATCAGATTTACGGTATTACGTCAGAGAATGTTCTCGCAACCCAAATTTGGGATGCGACCCTGAGTTTAGGAACTCCCGTTTTAGCTTTTGAGAGCAGGGTGGTCAACCTCAAAATGTTCCCTCCGTGTGTGAAGCGGGAGCAGTAGGGCAAATTTCCGCGCGCGCTCACCGAAAAATCGAAAAAAATATGGAAATTGAGTTTTATATGCTGAAAAATAGCTCAACTCTTTGGCAACACAATGGTACCAGAATGAATGTTCTACGACGTTTCTACAAGAAATTATAGTCATTTATATCAGGTATGGTGACGGCGATGTTGGTACCGAGTCTGCTCACGGCCCGTATATATTTCGGAGTTGTTTCCTTGGTTTTTATCGCCTTTTCTTGCATTATTCTTTCTAATAAAATAACTGACTATTTGGCATCATAAAACAGTAGGCGGGACTTATCCGCAGACTGAGCGACAGCTGGGAACCAGATGGGAACGGTCGGCAGTGTTCCCGCGCCCGAGGTGCCAGCCAGGAATCACCCATTATTACGCTTATATCAGCTTATATATCAACTCTACGGCTTATTTGTCTATCAGAATTGATCTAATATGATATAATAAACACTCTAAATAACATACAAACATGTTATATACTCTAGACTGAATAAAATAGGCCATAATATGGCCCAGAGATTATCGGGAATATTTCGATATAAAAGTGTAACTGGTCACCCTGTCGTCTGAGTAAGAGAAAACGGTGTTTTGAAGAGGCTAACTGCACTAGAACATCAGTTTACTAAGAGATACACCCAAACAAACGCGATTTTCGCGAAAATTTTTTTTTTTTTTTGAGACTGGGGCCGGCCGGCGATCTCGGCCGATATCTCGGAAGTAACTTATTCACCTAATGGCCAAGCTTTTCGCTTTATTACTGAATTAAATGGAATATAATACTCACAAAAGTTGTAGAATAATGATTTCTCCGTTTTTCGGTGAGCAAATTTTGGAAATATTCCAAATACTTTGGGAGTTATGTGGGAGTAAAGGGCAGATTTTTTTGCAATATTCCAGGAACTAACAAACTTTATTTTTTTGTGAAATAAAGATAAGTTTATTTAGAGTAAAGGGCTCAACGAATATTAGTATAAGCATTGTTCTCTCGGCACCAAGTGTCCAAACAACCTTACGTAGTCCCATATAAGAGAAAGTTTGGCCACAAGGGCATTTTCAGTAAATCAGTCATTTCTCAGTTGTTGTTTGAGGTATATTTTTGATAAATATTTTCAAGAAAGAGTGAAACGACTTTGTCTTGTGTACCAAAACTGGAGAAAATCGGACAGTAAATAACAAAGTTACAGATTTTGCCCTACTGCCTCCTTAGCCACCAGGCCACCGGGCCACTCAAAATATGTTGGCTTATTTGGGCATGAGGTTCGTGGGTCACAAATGGTAATTTTCTTTTAAAATACGTAATAGAATGCAAGACTAGCGGCACTAGCCTACACAATGGCAATGTTTGATAGGTTCACATATTATGGCCATAAAACACACTGCAAACATTTCTGGTGTAACAGAGCAGCTTGCAGAGCTAACAGGCCGCTTCATTGTAATGAATACCTTTAACTGCATTTTGTTTTGACTGGGTACTTGATGTGGCAGGGTAAATATACAAATTTATTCCTCGAAGTTCGATGAACATGAATAAAACTGATAACTAATGGATTGAAATGTGATAAAAGTAAAATGAATAGAACAAATTACTATTAAACTAGTGCTGATTTTATGCTTGTCTAGTAATGGGAAGTCTACATTAACTGGAAGAGTGTATCATTATTTGTGTTCATGATAGTCGTGGACGAGTCTCCAGTGTGTCATTTCCCACCTAGTCTCGGGTCTTTGATCTCAGTTGTTTTATCATTAAAAGTAATTCTACATAAAAGTTCACTGCAGAATATTGAGTGTATCTTGAGTTTAAAATAATTTAGACTGGCAAAAATGTTCGTTGCAAACCTGTTTCAAGAAACTTTGAAAACTTTTATCTTTCACGTCAGCAAAAATGGGTAAGACTAGATAACACAGTTCATGCTGAATAATTGTCTTTCTACTGAACTTGTGCTGGGATTGTTATATAAGTGGAGACTCTGGACTTCACCTGTCATATCCAAATGTCTCTCAGTTCAACAATTAGTCTCATTTTTCCGTAAAACATAAAAAGGATGCCAGATATTTTCCTTTATTTGGCGACAAGAAGTCAGCGCTGCATGACCCTTGTCGGTTTAGCGCTTTCTTTGATTATAATAATATGACAAGAATCATAATAATGTGCAAGAACTGCAAGATCATTCTTCCTAAAACACAAACGTTGAGTACCTGCGAGTGAGTTGCGGTGTTGTGCTGGGAGACCGACGGAACCAAGTACCTGTGAGTGAGTTGCGGTGTTGTGCTGGGAGACCGACGGAACCAAGAACCTGCGAGTGAGTTGCGGTGTTGTGCTGGGAGACCGACGGAACCAAGAACCTGCGAGTGAGTTGCGGTGTTGTGCTGGGAGACCGACGGAACCAAGAACCTGCGAGTGAGTTGCGGTGTTGTGCTGGGAGACCGACGGAACCAAGTACCTGCGAGTGAGTTGCGGTGTTGTGCTGGGAGACCGACGGAACCAAGTACCTGCGAGTGAGTTGCGGTGTTGTGCTGGGAGACCGACGGAACCAAGTACCTGCGAGTGAGTTGCGGTGTTGTGCTGGGAGACCGACGGAACCAAGTACCTGCGAGTGAGTTGCGGTGTTGTGCTGGGAGACCGACGGAACCAAGAACCTGCGAGTGAGTTGCGGTGTTGTGCTGGGAGACCGACGGAACCAAGAACCTGCGAGTGAGTTGCGGTGTTGTGCTGGGAGACCGACGGAACCAAGAAAGTTGTCATCTTGCAGTTGATCTTGATGTAATTGTGTGTCACAAAGTTCCACATACTAATTGAATGATATTTTTCCTTAGGGCAAAGAAATGCAAGAACGTTTTTCCAGCAGTCTGGTACCTGACATTTGAATACTGTTAGATCCCTTCCGCATTCAGTTTAACTCCCTTGGTCAAGCGATCTGGGGGCCTAAATGGGCATCAGATCGCGAGGGGAAATTGGAAAAGCCTATTTTTCTGACAGGGAATAACGTGGGCAATTTTGATTTTGTAGGCTTTCTGGTCGAACAAGAAAATGAGATGATTTTAGCACAGATGGTTCTGATTGTGTCGAGCATCGGACAGTTGGTTTTACTCTGATATTAAAGTGAATGCTGGATTTAACTATTAATCTGAACTGTTTCATCCGCTTTTCATTGAGATACAGAACAGATAGGTGTATGTGTGTGTGTGTGTGTACTCACCTAATTGTGGTTGCTGGGGTCGATTCATAGCTCCTGGCCCCGCCTCTTCGCCGGTCGTGTGTGTCTGTTTTTGTGTACTCTGCGACATGCCACAATATCTCTTATTTTCATTCACCATTCAACTTTTCTGTCGCCGTTATTCTATCTGTACACTTTTTTAGTGCACTTATTCTCGTTATTTAATCAATCAAGAGAGAGAAAAAATCTACGATCGTGATGTCTCTTCCCATTAATTTTTAATTTGTCTCAATTCTTTTTTAAAAATCTGAAATTGTTACACTCACAACCTCCTCAAAATATCCATTCACATTGAAAGTCAATTTGTGCTGCGCGTGAATCTCAGCCTCTCAAGGGAGGCACCTTGACGCAGGTCAGCCAGAGTTGCATGACTCTCAAGGGAGGCACCTTGACGCAGGTCAGCCAAAGTTGCATGACTCTCAAGGGAGGCACCTTGAGGCAGGTCAGCTAGAGTTGCATGACTCTCAAGGGAGGTACCTTGACGCAGGTCAGCTAGAGTTGCATGACTCTCAAGGGAGGTACCTAGACGCAGGTCAGCTAGAGTTGCATGACTCTCAAGGGAGGTACCTTGACGCAGGTCAGCTAGAGTTGCATGACTCTCAAGTGCATATAAAAGGTATAACATACCGACTTGATGGCAAGCTAAACACAAGTGCAGTATAATGACATCTTTATTGACTTCGTTTCGCCTACACAGTGGGCTTTTTCAAGTCACAAACAGATCTACTTGGGTAAAGAGTACATGAGTGTACATATCGTGCGGGCAGATCTTCACGGAACATGTAAGTGCCTCTGACACCATCTGTTCAGAAAGATTGTGACATCATCTGGCCACCAAGCCTGTGACATCATCTAGTCACCAAGCCTGTGACACTATCTGGTCATCAAGGCTATAACACTATCTGGTCACCCAGGTTGTGACACCATCTGGTCACCAAGACTGTGGCACCATCTGGTCACCAAGACTGTGGCACCATCTGGTCACCAAGACTGTGGCACCATCTGGTCACCAAGACTGTGGCACCATCTGGTCACCAAGACTGTGGCACCATCTGGTCACCAAGACTGTGGCACCATCTGGTCACCAAGACTGTGGCACCATCTGGTCACCAAGACTGTGGCACCATCTGGTCACCAAGACTGTGGCACCATCTGGTCACCAAGACTGTGGCACCATCTGGTCACCAAGACTGTGGCCCTATCTGGTCACCAAGACTGTGGCACAATCTGGTCACCAAGACTGTGGCACCATCCGGTCACCAAGGCTGTAGCACCATCTGGTCACCAAGACAAACACATTCGGAGCACCATCACTGTCCCTCCGCTCATTAAGAGAGAGCTCTCCAGTAACTCCCTGGTCATTCCCTACAGGTTAAGACAACAGCCAACGGCTGCCACAGCCAGTTACACAGAGTCGTAACAAGCTAATCACCTTGTTTGTGTCCACCCCTCACTCTGGGGAGGGTCTTGACAGACTCTCTCTCTCTCTCTCTCTCTCTCTCTCTCTCTCTCTCTCTCTCTCTCTCTCTCTCTCTCTCTCTCTCTCTCTCTCTTCTCTCTTCTCTCTTCTCTCTTCTCTCTTCTCTCTTCTCTCTTCTCTCTTCTCTCTCTCTTCTCTCTCTCTTCTCTCTCTCTTCTCTCTCTCTTCTCTCTCTCTCTCCCTCACTTCCAACCACTATCCCTCCCTTCCTCCCTCTCAATATTTCTCTCTCTTATCCTTCCATCCTCCCTCTTTCCCCTTTTAAGCAAGTATTATTATTATTATTATTATTATTAATATTCGCTAGGAAGCGATAAACAGCGCCTGGGGAGTATTATTATGGGGAGCACTAAACCCGTAAGGATTATACAGCGCCTGTAGGGGGAGAGAGAGATAGAAGGCACTCAGGTTTAACTCCAGTTCTCTAGATCAAGACCCCTCAGGGAAGGTTCCTTGATGTTGGTGAGGGGCTCTTGATTTAGGGAATTAGATCTGTGCTACAATTCCCCGAATTAAGCCTGAATGCCTTCCACATCCCCCCCTAGGCGCTGTATAATCCTACGGGTTTAGCGCTTCCCCTTGATTATAATAATAACCTAGATCAAGAGCCCCTCACCAGCATCAAGGTGATCCCTTAAAGTGGTGGGATTTAATATGGTGGCCGTTTATCATTATTGTCCTTCAATTTGGTAGTGTATTAATGTGGTGGCACTGTAAGGTAGAGGTGTTTTATTGGCGCAGTGCTCTAATGTAGTTGGGTTTTAATTTGGCTGCGTGTATGTGGTGGTGATTTACGTGGCTGTTTTACTGTGATGATACTTTAATGTGGTGGTGCCTTAATGTGGTGCTGCCTTAATGTGGTGGTGCCTTAATGTGGCAGTGCTCTTGGGTAGTTTTTCTTCAGTTTAATGTGGAGGTGCTCTGATGTAAAGGTGTTTAAATGTGTGTGGATGTTTTCTAGAAGATGGCGCTTTAGTTTCATCCCTTTATTACTGTGATAAACAAAGATGCTTATTATTTATGTAATTTAGATTTAGATTTTTTGTCTATTGTATATAAGTTTAAACATTCATGTATTTTTTTGGGGCTTTAATTTGAACTTACAGTAATTTTCATATGTGCTCTGAAGTTGGTCTTTGTCTGTGTGCTGGAAAATCCTGAAAATGAACACACTAAGGTGGTAAAGGAGGAGTCGGTGTTTACAACACCTGCGAAATATCTTCATTAACACCGCCCGCTTTACACGAAACAAAGTAATACAGATGAACAGTGTTGCTGAGAGACTCCTGTTGAGAATCACGTCGCTGGGCCGGAAAATTGGTCCATACCGGGTCTTGTGTGTCTCTTGGAGGTGGCAGTTACGTGGGAGAGGAGGCTGATGTGCCAAGGCCGAGGATGAGAGCACGGATCCGGACGTGTGTGTGTTGTCTGCATCATGTCTTCAGTAATAAGTGGACAATTAGGCGTGTGTGTTAGTTACCAGTTCTCAAAGACATTTGTCGATAGACACTTGGCCTCTTGTTTGTAGTGTGTGTGTGTGTGTGTGTGTGTGTGTGTTAGTTACCAGTTGTCAAAGACATTTGTCGATAGACACTTTTCCTGTTGTTTGTAGTGTGTGTGTGTGTGTGTGTCTGTCGCAATGCCTTCCGGGGAGGGATGTCTGCTGGACATGCTTACATGACTGCTGTTGCTACTGTGTATGTTGGGGGTAATGGAGAATAGTTGTGGTGGTGGTTGTAATTATTGGCTGGTTGTGTGTGGTTGATGTAGCTATGGCGGTTGTTAGTAGTTGGTAGTGGTCGTTTGTGGTTGGTGGTGACGGTCATTTTGGTTGTTGTTTGTGATTAGAGGAATGTAACAGTGGTTGTTAGTGGTTGATAGCTCTCATAAGTTTTGATTAGTGGCAATTGTGGTTGGTGGGGATTGTGGTTAGTCATTGGTGGTTCTTGGGTTGATTTTGGTAGTTAGCAGTTGTGGTGGCGGCTGGTTAGTGGTTAGTGTGGTGGTTCTTGTGGCAGTAGCCAGGGCTGTAGTTTATAAGGTTGTTGATTGTAATGGTGGTAGCAGTGGTGGTGGAGGTGGTGGTGTTGGTGGTGGTGGTGGTGGTGTTGGTGGTGGTGTTGGTAGTGATATTGGTGGTGGTGATGACTGCGACGGGGATAGTGTTGGTGGTAATAGTGGCGGTGATAGTGGTGGTGGTGAATCAATGCCTGCTGATCTAAATTGCAGTTACTGCTGGCCTCACGCACGCCAGCATACTAATGGCAACACTGCTGATCAACATCTGACAGGAGGAACTTGTCATGTTTCCTCCTGAAGATTGTTGGTAATTAATTATACTTAAGTGCTGGAGAGTCGGGGACTTCTGACACTCATTAAATTCTCTTTCAGTGTATTGTCTAGCTTCTGCCTTTTATTGATGGTATATTATTAACAGACACCACTGTCTATATCAGCCCACTGCAGAGACACAGAGTGGGCACCATTGTCTACAGCAGCCCACCCCAGTGGTAGTAGTAGTAACAGTAGTAGTAGTTGTAGGATCAATTACAATAGCAGAAGTGATAGTTTTAGATGTAAAACTACAAGCGGCAATGGCAGTACTAGTAGTAATAGTAGTCGTATCAGCAGTATCATCCCAGTAGCCCCCAGACATTGCAATTAATCCCACGTTCCACTTATTAACTCACTTGAGGTGCTCACAGCCCTATACCTGACGCCGCAGTATCCGGGGAATGTTGTCTATAACCAGACAACTGAGTGTATTTGTTGTATCCGTCAAGGAGTTCTGACTCCGTCTCCACAAGCGGATGTGTGTTAGCAGATAACTCGGTGTTGTGTCCGACAAGGTGTTTTTTCTGGTTGCTTCGCCGTAAACGGATGGAGGAAATTGAGTACCCCAGGAATATTTCCTCAAGCACATCACTACACTATCCAGTAATGAAACCGCTGATGAGAAGTGAGGGGGAAGTTGTTTCTGTCAGAATTAAAATTGATGTTTAAAACAAGAATCTTTTCAAGCAGTATTATTTGGTATATAGATGAATTAAATTTCTTTAGGATCTATATATTTTATATATTATATTATATATAAATATATAAGGTACCACCTCTATAACTGGAATGGGGACCCTCATCCTCAGAGAAGACAATAAACGTACCTCAGGGAAAACTCAAGGTTCTCCCCGGAGCTGTTTGAAAATTTATTAATAGACAGAATACATTAACAGAAAACACAAACATGAATACAGTGGTACAATATATATATATATATATATATATATATATATATATATATATATATATATATATATATATATATATATATATATATATATATATATATATATATATATATATATATATATATATATATATATATATATATATATATATATATATATATATACATATATATCGTGCCGAATAGGTAAATCTGATCAATTAGCAAGAACTCATTTAAAATTAAGTCCTTTCTAAAATTTTCTCTTATAAGTTTAAAGATACATATTTTTTATTTATGTTAATGTAAAAATTTATAATTTTGTACCAAAAGAACCTTAGAAAACTTACCTAACCTTATTATAACAAGCGCAACTTAATTTAGCCTAATCCAACTAAATATATTTTAGATAAGTTTATAATAATTTATTAATAAACAAACACAGTGAAACACTTTTTTTCGTTTGGTTCACAATGATTTTTGCGAAATTATTTTATACACAAATTTTCGCTTGCCTTATTCGGCAAAAAGAGCGTTGCTATTTATGCCAAATAGCAAATTTTACCTATTCGGCATGACATATATATATATATATAGGTAGTGGTCTCATGTAATAATGAATACGCATAATGCGAAGTATTATAATATTCTATAATATTTCCTGATGACAGTAATATCTGACTGTAAGAAGGAGGATAATGTGGGTTGGTTATAGACTGTGGCAGGTTATTTAAAAATAGGATTAGACTTTTGCAGGTGGTTCACGTTTTGAGCTTCTACAGTTAGGAAGAATATGGGTTAGAAATTGTATTCTAGAAATATTCAAGGCAGTGCTGAGCAGGAAGTGAAACAAGTAAGTGACTACTAGATACTCTGCGAATAATGAAGGTATTCACGAGGACTATAGCTCGATTTCCAAAGTTCTTTTTTAAGGTATTTTGTCAGAAATTGCAAGTAAATTCTGGTGTGTGTGTGTGTGTGTGTGTGTGTGTGTGTGTTACTAAATAGTTATGTGTAAATTTAAGGTAGAAGTTGTAATTAGTGTGTTTAAGAGTCTATATTTAGGAATCTGTTGAATTAATGGTTAAGGATAAATACAGCATAAGGGTTAGATGAATTGTAAAGTCTCCATACTGGAAATAAATGATATAAAATGCCGACACAATGAAAATATAAACACTTCAGCAGTATAATGTGATCCTTTATTGACAATGCTTCGCCCACGCAGTGTGCGAAACGTTGTCAATAAAGGATCACATTATACTGCTTAAGTGTTTATATTTCCGAAGTCTCCAAACTCTTAGTTATTTCTTGCAGGAGGAAAATAAGGGATGTGATGTTCTTCCATCTCCATGTGCTCACTAGAAAGAGTGGGAACACAAGAGTCCCTTGATCCCTCCATTGTGGAGGGACTGGATCAGGATACAGAGAGACAGACTGGGTCTGGCCTCCTTGGGCAAAGGAGAGGCCTGGCGGGAGTCCCTTAGTATCATCAGGAAGTCTTCCAAATTTGATTAACTGTTTGCAAGCACTTATTGTCAGTGTAATTTGTAATACCACGTATCATCATTGTAAAATCTCTCTCCTTAAACAAAGACTGACATATAAAACAGACTCATACAAAAGATCAGGACAAACATTTAAACAAATATAAACACACACACACACACACACACACAATAGTTTGGGAAGCGATGTAGTGGAGTCAGGATCCATACATAGCTTTAAGCAGAGGTACGATAAAGCTCATGGTTCAGGGAGAGTGACCTAGTAGTGACCAGTGAAGAGGCGGGGCCAGGAGCTTGGACTCGACCCCTGCAACCTCAACTAGGTGAGTACAACTAGGTGAGTACACACACACACACACACACACACACACACACACACACACACACACACACACACACACAAACAAACAAGTTCAACATCTTAAATTCCACTACCCCCCATCCTCCCCGGAAGAAAAAAAAAACATCGATTGCAACTTAGCAGTTTATCCAAAAATCAAGGTTCTGGTGGCAACCTGAGATGATGAAACAGTTTGAGACATCGTGAGGCCCAGGATTCCGCTTATACGTTTCATGGACATCCAAAAGAAAATATCCTGAAACGTCCGAAGGAAACGTCAGAAGCAAAAGTTCTTGGAACATCTTTAAGCAAAGGTTTTAATGACATTCTCAGGCGAAGATTCTTGGGACATCCAAATTCTAAGGACCTTGAAATATCCTAAAATATAGACTCTTGAGACTTGCACAAATTTCCGGGACATCGCAAGGCAAAGGTACCCTGGCCATTCTAAGGCAAAGGTACTGTGAACATCTTAATACAAAACATTATGGGAACATCCTTAGGAAGAATGTTTCTGTAACGTGTGAAGGAAAAAATTCATGGGACATCCTAACGCAATGGTTTTTGGGACACCCTTAGGAGGATGTTTCCTTAATGGCCTGACACACTGTTGTGCTCACACTCCACCTTGTGAGGGATAATGGCCTGGGTCGTTCCATCAGCCATCATGTGGTTACCAGCACTACTCCATCGCGAATGCGCGACGCGAGCTACCGAGGGTATTAATTCCGGCTTCTGGATTGTCCCGCCTTGGTTATTTGATGGGATGGTTATTAGTGAGGGAAGAAGGAACTGGGGGAGACATGATAGAACAGAAGTGCGAGAGGGAGACACTGGTGGGAGGGTAAGAGGAAACGATGTGTTGAGAGAGACTTGGGGAGATTAAGATTAAGAGAAGCAGATATACCATAGTTCCTCCTAATTTTTAGATTCTAAAATGGCCCAAGTAGAAAACGAAATCGAAATTAAATGAATAAAACTAAACTAAATTAAAACCATAAACAAAAACTAAATTAAACTAAACTTAGAACTAAAAAAAAAATAATACCGTAAACTAAAATCTGAACTAAACTAAATCTACAAGCTAAAACCAGAGTTAAGCTAAATCTATGAACTAAACTGAGCTAATTCTATAAAATAAAAACTAAATTACAAATGACTTAAAAGTGGGGTGAGTCCTGGAAATCCTGAGTAATAAATTATCTCGCTATGAGGTAAAGATACGTATATGTGCGTTATCGCATCTCTATTAGCTTCGTCATATTTAAGTAATTTATTTTTTCTCATTATTTCACACTAATGTGAGGAGGGAGAGTCGCATAAATATGCTTGTACTCGAATTTTTATCCCATAATTTTTTTTTTTTTTGAATTATTCCGCTGGTTACATCCTCAGGGTTGAGAAATTGACAGGCTGTTGAACTTCACAAAATCAACCCCGAAAGGGGTGGGGTTAGAACCAAAGGCGGGGGAATCGTAAACCTTCAGCACGTAAGCCACTGGATCAGCTGGCCCAGTGGTCACAGTGGTGGCCCATGCTAACTTCCCTACTGTGTATAAATATACCTAGTTGGATTAATCTTATTGTAGCCAGCTGGCCCAGTGGCTTACTCATTGGAATGGAGTTTTACAACTCACTCGCCATGAGTTTTAACCCAACCCGTTGCCTGGTTTGTTTGTAACTGTGTTATTACGGTTTCGTGATTCACAAAATACGTCAATGATAAAATATACATAGCCTTGTTGCACATTAAGAAACAATTCTACAATTTATCATAAGCCCGATACCCAAACATCCATGAGTGCTCCGGTCACTAACATCCAAATCAAGGATGTTAAAACTTCACAGAGTTTAAAACAAAGCCTTCTGTTTTATCTCTGGTATTCATCTGAGAGGCAGAGTTCGCAGAGAAAGCCTTCATGTTCGAGATCGACGCATCACCGTTATACTCGACAGGCTGAAGAACCTCCAGCTGTATGGTGTGAATGACCTCTACTTACCTGACAAAGAAAACTCACCCCAACCAATTAACACTACAGACTTTTTGATCCGTGAACCATCGAACAGAACACACAGGATGACCTCACAACAAACAGTGAGGTGCTACGTTCATAAGGACGGCTTCCCAAGGCAAAGAATACTCATTGATTTCCCAAAAGATAATGATGACTGGATAACACCTGAACCGGTCTACGTAAACAATAGATAAAACTATGACTGTTATGACACCCCTGAACACCTGACATCGAAGACCACCAAACGCAGAGCATTGAGCCAGCCGAAGAAATGACACATGTGCAACTAATGTGACATTTTATTGTGGCAACGTTTCACTCTCCAGGAGCTTTGTTGAGCAAATACAAACAATGCAAGACGGCAGAGGATGTAAATAGATAACACTGTGAGGTGAAAGGGCACTGACGCCCACCTAGTGATTAAAGAATTAAATTTCTGAAGATGTAAATGACTTGAATTACCTTTAATCGCCATTTGAGAGACTGATTAGCAGAATAAAGGTTTCTTCGTCAACAAGAGTTCTCAAAACAATAAATCCCGCCATCACACAACAACCAAAAGTTGCTTCCACTTCTACTACTACTTCTACTATTATTACTACTACTACAGCTACTACTGTTACTACTACTATATGGGCCAGTAGGTCCACTGCAGTGTTTACGCTCTTTCACCCCATGTTTATATATATATAAGTAGTCAAAAAAACGGCTGGGGGGCTCCTTCCGGAAAAAGGCATGCGGCTGGGAGGCTCCTTCCGGTTTTGGCCTTCCACTGGGCGGTGTATCGGGTCTAGGACCAGTGGCTGGAGGGTCACCTTTTCACACCTAGGTGTTACTTCCGGTTTTGACCATGACCTCGCCCTCGAGACTACCTCACCCTTGACCCCCCAACCAATACCCCCACCCACGCCCCCCCCCCTTCGCGACCCCCGTCGCGCCGCGCGCCCGCGCGCCCGCCCGCCCGCCCGCGCGCCCGCCCACGCGTCCGCCCGCCCGCCCGCGCGCCCGCCCACGCGCCCGCCCGCGCCCTTCGCAACCCCCCGCCCGCGCCTTCTGCTGCGCCTTCTGCAGCGTCGTCCGGATCGCCCCCGCGCCTCGAATTTTTTTCCGATTTTTTTCGAATTTTTTTTTGAATTTCATTTTCTTGTGCTCTCCATCTCCTCGGATCAAGTTTTTAAGGTTCCCCCTCTCACTTTCACCCCCATCCCAAAATTTCTCGAAATCAAAGTCTCCATCTCCTCAGATCAAATTTTTGGGTACCCCTCACACTTTCACCCCGCAACCCCAAAAATTTCTCGATAATACAAGTTTTGGATTCCCCCCTATGGGGGTTTTGAATTTCTTATGATCACCTTGGATCAAATTTTTGGATTACCCCTCCCACTTTCACCCACCCCCCACCTCAAATTTTTCTCGATAATACCAAGACTCCATCTCCTCGGATCAAATTTTTTGGATCCCCCCTATGGGTTTTCGAAATTCTCCATCTCCTTGGATCAAGGTTTTTTTTTTTGGATTGTCCCTCCTTCCACTCCCCCCCCAACCCCAAAAATTTCTCAATATTACAAGTTTTTGCATTCCCCCCTATGGGGGTTTTCGAAATTCTCCATCTCCTTGGATCAAGTTTTTTGGATTCCCCCCTATGGGGGTTTTCGAAATTCTTATGATCTCCTCGGATCCCCCCATCCCACTTTCACCCCCCCCCCACCAACCCCAAAATTTCTCGATAATACAAGTTTTGGATTCCCCCCTATGGGGGTTTCGAAATTCTTATGATCTCCTCGGATCAAGTTTTTCTCAAAATCAAATTCTCCATCTCCTTGGATCAAGTTTTTTTTGGATTCCCCCCTATGGGGTTTTCGAAATTCCTCGGATCAAGTTTTTGGAATCCCCCCTCTGGGTATAAGCATTCAAAATAGACTCCTCCTATGGGGGCATGCTTACTACAGGTCTAAACAAGTGTGACGTCAGTATTCCTCTCATTAATGTGTTTACTCGACGGTCAGTGACGTCACGCGATGACCCCCACACCTTCAAACACCCTTGAACACACTCAAAACACCCTTCAACACCTTCAAAACACCTTTGAACACCTTCAAAACACCTTTGAACACATTCAAAACACTCTCATAATCATTTGAACACACTCAAAACACCTTTGAATAACCTCAAAACACCTTTGAACACCTTCAAAACACCCTTGATCACCTTCAAAAAAACAACATTTGAACACACTCAAAACACCTTTGAACACCTTTGAACATTTCCAAACAACACTGAAACACTTCCAAAAACACCATTTGAGTACTCCCAAATACACCACTGAATACTAAAACACCACTGAATACACTCAAAACACCACCAAAATCACCATAAACTAAGATCAACACCCACATCCCACAACACCCACAACCCACAACACCCACAATTTTTTCTCGTTTTATCTAATTTCATCAGAAAGTCACAACACCCACACCTCCCATTTTTTTCTCGTTTTAGCCCTTTTAGTTCATTAAAGTTAATAAGGGGACACACTACATCAGAAAAAGTCACAAAAACAACCCACTTATAACGTCTTTTCGGTATCTCTAGTTCGACAACAACACCCACATCCCACAACACCCACATCCCACATCCCACACACACACACACACAGACACACACACACACACACACACACACACATCCCTAACCTAGCCTAACCTAACCTATCTTATCCTAACCTAACCTAACCTAACCTAACCTAACCTAACCTAACTTATCCTAACCTAGCCTAACCTAACCTAACCTAACCTTACCTAACTTATCCTAACCTAACCTAACCTAGCCTAACCTAACCTAACCTAACTTAACCTAACCTAACCTAACCGAACCTACCCTAACCTAACCTTACCTAACATAACCTAACCTAGCCTAACCTAACCTAACCTAACTTAACCTAACCCAACCTAACCTAACCTAACCTAGCCTAACCTAACTTAACCTAACCTAACCTAACCTAACCTAACCTAACCTAACCTAACCTAACCTAACCTAACCTAACCTATCTTATCTTAACCTTACCTAACCTAACCTAGCCGAACCTATCCTAACCTAACCTAAAATATATTGGAACACTTCCAAAATACATTAGAGTACTCCAGAATTACTTTGAACGACTCCATTTTTTTTTGGATATTTCCAAATTAGTTTTGAAAACTTTATCGTAAAATCGAACATTATTTTCTTGTTGGTAAACACACTCAATGGTAGAAATATTTACTCGATTTCCGAATAGAAACACTTTCCTCGCTCTGAGAGACTCATTGTGGGTCACCCCTTCCCCCCCCCCCAACACCACTGGGTAATGCGGTTCACACCCAAGGTAGAACATAACACCTGCGTCAACTCAGGACAGACAGACGCCATGAAATGCGGGTAACATCCAAGGTAGAAAATCATCTCTTTCCAG
>NW_027196914.1:0-74200 GCF_038502225.1 Cherax quadricarinatus | reverse complement strand
GGGTGTTTTGATTGAAATCAGCGGTGTTTTAGTAGTATTCAGTGGTGTAATTGGGAGTACTCAAATTGTGTTTTTTGGAAGTGTTCAAAGGTGTTTTGAGTGTGTTCAAATGTTGTTTTTTTGAAGGTGATCAAGGGTGTTCAAGGGTGTTTTGAAGGTGTTCAAAGGTGTTTTGAGGTTATTCAAAGGTGTTTTGAAGGTGTTGAAGGGTGTTTTGATTGAATTCAGCGGTGTTTTAGTAGTATTCAGTGGTGTAATTGGGAGTACTCAAATTGTGTTTTTTGGAAGTGTTTCAGTGTTGATTGGAAATGTTCAAAGGTGTTTTTGAAGGTGTTCAAGAGTGTTTTGAAGGTGTTCAAGGGTGTTTCAAGGTGTTGAAGGGTGTTTTGATTGAATTCAGCGGTGTTTTAGTAGTAATCAGTGGTGTAATTGGGAGTACTCAAATAGTGTTTTGGAAATGTTCAAAGGTGTTTTTGAAGGTGTTCAAGAGTGTTTTGAAGGTGTTCAAGGGTGTTTGGAGGTTTTGAAGGGTGTTTTGATTGAATTCAGCGGTGTTTTAGTAGTAATCAGTGGTGTAATTGGGAGTACTCAAATAGTGTTTTTGGAAATGTTCAAAGGTGTTCAAAGGTGTTTTGAAGGTGTTGAAGGGTGTTTTGATTGAATTCAGCGGTGTTTTAGTAGTATTCAGTGGTGTAATTGGGAGTACTCAAATTGTGTTTTTTGGAAGTGTTTCATGGTGATTTTGGTGGTGTTTTGAGTGTATTCAGTGGTGTTTTAGTATTCAGTGGTGTATTTGGGAGTACTCAAATGGTGTTTTTGGAAGTGTTTCAGTGTTGTTTGGAAATGTTCAAAGGTGTTCAAAGGTGTTTTGAGTGTGTTCAAATGTTGTTTTTTTGAAGGTGATCAAGGGTGTTCAAGGGTGTTTTGAAGGTGTTCAAAGGTGTTTTGAGGTTATTCAAAGGTGTTTTGAAGGTGTTCAAGGGTGTTTATGTGAGTATTCAAAGGTGTTTTTTGAAGGTGCACAAATGATTATGAGAGTACTTATGAAGGTGTTCAAATGATGTGCAAGAGTACTTATGAAGGTGTTCTGGGAGTATTCAGAGGTGATTTTGGGGGTGTTCGAATGATGTTTTGGAGTATTTCAGTGTTGTTTGGAAATGTATAAAGGTATTTTTGTGAGTATTCAAATGATTTAAGAGAGTGTTTTGAAGGTGTTCAAAGTGAGGTGTGTGTGCGTATTAACTTCGTAATATGTAAAATTGTGACTAGTGAATTTATCGAAAAGTGGTTATAAGTGTTGTGGTGACTTTCTGATGTACTGTGTCCCCTTATTAACTTTAATGAACTAAAAGGGTTAAAACGAGAAAAATTGGGGGTTATGAGTGAAAATTGTGAGGTGTTGGTTGGAGTGTGAGGGTTCGGGAGGGTGGGGAGGAGGTTACTTCGTGGGGGAGTGACCTGAGATGAAATAGTTAAAACGAGAAAAATGTCTAGACTTGTGTTGTAAAGAAATTGTTGGATTGTTGTGGGTATTAACGAAACAAAAATGTGAAATTATTTGGATTAACCTGGGTTAAGAGTGAAAATGTTTTCCCTATGATGTAGGTACTATATCCCCTTATTAACTTTAATGAACTAAAAGGGTCGTCATGATTCAACCTGTGTGTGTGACGTCACTACTATGTCCCCTTATTAACTTGAATGAACTAAGAGGGTCGACAAGATTCAGCCTGTGTGTGTGGGGGTCATCGCGTGACGTCACTGACCGTCGAGTAAACACATTAATGAGAGGAATACTGACCGCCGAGTAAACACCCTTCATTTGACTTGTTTAGACCTGTAGTAAGAGAGAGCACCATGCCCCATAGGAGGAGTTCATTTGAATGCTTACCCCCAGAGGGGGGGGATTCCAAAAAACTTGATCCGAGGAGATGGAGTCTTGGTATTATCGAGAAATTTTGGGGTGGGAGTGAAAGTGAGAGGGGTAATCCAAAAATTTGACCCAAGGAGATGGAGAATTTCGAAAACCCCATAGGGGGGAATCCAAAAAACTTGATCCGAGGAATTGGAGAAATTCAAAACCCTTGATCCAAGGAGATGGGGACTTTCGAAACCCCCATAGGGGGAAATCCAAAACTTGTATTATCGAGAAATTTTGGGGTTGGGGGTGGTGAAAGTGGGAGGGGGGAACCTTAAAAATTTGATCCAAGGAGATGGAGAATTTCGAAAACCCCCATAGGGGGGAATGCAAAAACTTGTAATATTGAGAAATTTTTGGGGTTGGGGGGTGAAAGGAGGGGTACCCAAAAAACCTTGATCCAAGGAGATGGAGAATTTCGAAAACCCACAGGGGGATCCAAAAAATTTGATCCGAGGAGATGGAGTCTTGGTATTATCGAGAAAAATTTGAGGTGGGGGGTGGGTGAAAGTGGGAGGGGTAATCCAAAAATTTCATCCAAGGTGATCATAAGAAATTCAAAACCCCCATAGGGGGGAACCCAAAACTTGTATTATCGAGAAATTTTTGGGATTGGGGGGTGAAAGTGGGAGGGGGAACCTTAAAAATTTGATCTGAGGAGATGGAGACTTTGATTTCGAGAAATTTTGGGATGGGGGTGAAAGTGAGAGGGGGAACCTTAAAAACTTGATCCGAGGAGATGGAGAGCACAAGAAAATGAAATTCAAAAAAAATTCGAAAAAAATCGGAAAAAAATTCGAGGCGCGGGGGCGATCCGGATGACGCTGCAGAAGGCGCAGCAGAAGGCGCTGGCGGGGGGTCGCGAAGGGCGCGGGCGGGCGGGCGCACGCGGGGTCGCGAAGGGCGCGGGTGGGCGCGCGGCGCGACGGCGGGTCGCGAAGGGGGGGGGGGCGTGGGTGGGGGTATTGGTTGGGGGGTCAAGGGTGAGGTAGTCTCGAGGGCGAGGTCATGGTTAAAACCGGAAGTAACACCTAGATGTGAAAAGGTGACCCTCCAGCTGCTGGTCCTAGACCGGATACCTCGCTCATTGGAAGGCCCAAACCGGAATTCCTCGCTCAGAGGAAAAATCGACTACTTTATATATATATATATATATATATATATATATATATATATATATATATATATATATATATATATATATATATATATATATATATATATATATATGTCGTGCCGAATATGTAAAACTGGTCAATTAGCAAGAACTCATTTAAAATTAAGTCCTTTCTAAAATTTTCTCCTATACGTTTAAAGATATATATTTTTCATTAATGTTAACGTAAAAATTTATAATTTTGCACCAAAAGGAACTTAGAAAACTTACCTAACCTTATTATAACAAGAGCAATTTATTTTAGCCTAACCCAACTAAATATATTTTAGATTTGTTTACAATAATTTAATACTAAACATACACAGTGAAATATATTTCTTTCGTTAGGTTCAGAATGATTTTGGCGAAATTATTGCATACACAAATTTTCACTTGTCCTATATGGCAAGATGAGCGTTGCTATTTAAGCCAAGATCGCAAGTTTTGCCTTTTCAGCACGACATATATATATATATATATATATATATATATATAATATATATATATATATATATTTATATATATATATATATATATATATATATATATATGTATATATATATCTATATATATATATAGATATATATATATATATATATATATATAAATATATATATATATATATATATATATATATATATATATATATATGCAATAAGATCACAGTAAACAGGTGATTTCAGAATATGCAAAACAACCACTCTGAAAGAATAGAGAAATTCCAAGCGCTTTCGTGACTACTCACATTATCAAGGAACTATGAAAGTAAAGCATCCAAGGAAGCTATATAAGGGGTCTGGCCAGCACCTCACTATCAGATCCCACAACGGTTAAACACACACACACACAAATAACCCGCACATAAAAGAGAGAAGCTTACGACGACGTTTCGGTCCGACTTGGACCATTGACAAAGTCACACTAACAGAGGTGGAGCAGGACGGCTATATATAGGCAGGAAGAGGTGGAGGTAGTAGTAGTAGTAGTAGTAGTACAAGAATTGTATATAATACCGACAGGATGAAATGACACATGCACAACACCCGGGCATCCCCACCGTAGACGTTTCGCTATCCAGCCAGCCACTGGATGGCGAAACGTCCACAACAAAGACAACCAGGCGCCGCGCATGTGTCTTAATTTCATCAGTAGTTGTAGTAGAAGAAGAAGAGGTAGTAGTAGTGGTAGTGGTAGAAGTGGGAAATAAGGAAGACGAGCCAGTCAAAAACAAAGGAAGGGAACACTGCAAGAGAGCTAGAAACCCACAGAGGGAGAGCAAGCGCACCGAGGTGCGTGAAAGGGGAAGTGGTGAAATAAAATAAATGAAGAAGGAACAGAAACACGAGACAGGAGAGAGAAAGACAACCCAGAGGAGAAAAGGAGAGAGGAAAGGGGAAGAGGAAGAAGAAGAAAAAGAAGAAGAAGAAGAAGAAGAAAAGAAGAAAAAAGGAGAAGAAGAAGAAGAAGAAGAAGAAGAAGAAGAAGAAGAAGAAGAAGAAGAAGAAGAAGAAGAAGAAAAAATGAGGATTCAGGTTAAGTCACGGGTGTTCTGAAGTTTGGAGCATTTTACAATGTAGTGGGAGAGGAAGGCATCTACAGAGACGAAGCCAGGGCTAAGGTTCATACAAGGAAAGTTGTGTATTAGAGAGGATTCAACTAGACGGCGACTGTTCGAGTTGGAAGTAGGGAAGACAGTTTTAGCAGAAGACCAGTCAATAGGATGGCTATGATCTCTGACGTGACAGAAAAGAGCATTGTTAGTGTCGGCAAGCCTAACACTATTTTTGTGCTCCCTAAGTCTGTCAGAAAGAGATCGACCAGTTTCTCCGAAGTATTGAAGAGGACAGGAGGAGCAAGAAATAGAGTAGACACCAGGAACATCTGTAGAGGGAGGAGAGGTATGAACGAGATTAGTGCGAAGAGTGTTAGTCTGGCGGAAGGTAAGCTTGATGTCTAAGGGACGGAGAGAATTGTTGAGATTAGAAAGACCGGAAATGTAGGGAAGGCAGAGGATAGAAGAGTTCCCATGAGTAGAGAGTTTGGGAGAGAAGAAATTGCGTTTAGCACGTGAGAGGGCAGAGTCTATGAAATGGGAAGGGTAGCCAAGACGGGAGAACGAATTATGAAGAGTGGAAATTTCTGCTGGAAGGAACTGAGGATCACAGATGCGGAGGGCACGGAGAAAGAGGGAGATAAGAACACTTTTCTTGACAGGGGAAGCATGATAGGAAAAGTAGTGAATGTACATGCCACTGTGCATAGGTTTACGGTAAACGGAAAAGAAAAAACCTGTATCTGAGCGGTGGACATGGACATCAAGGAAAGGAAGTAAGGAATTAGATTCCCATTCAGCTTTAAACTTAATGGAAGGGGCAAGATTGTTAAGAGCTTCAAGAAAAGGTTGGAAGAGACTGGAGTCATGAGGCCACAGAGCAAAGATGTCATCCACATAGCGGAGCCAGAGTGAAGGTTGCACATCGAGGGTAGGAAGAAGAACAGTCTCGAAGTATTCCATGTAAAGATTAGCAAGGACAGGAGAGAGAGGAGAGCCCATAGCGACACCGAAGGTTTGAGAATAATATTTCCCTTGGAAGGAAAAGGAGTTAGAGTCCACACAGAGGCGGACCAGATCAAGAAAGACATCAGTGGGGATAGGGAGATGAAGAAACCCTTCATGGGCCTTCTCTCTAAGGAAATCAAGGACATCATCAAGAGGGACATTGGTGAAGAGGGACTCAACGTCAAGACTAAGCATCTTACAGGTTGGGAGAGAGCGAACCCGTTCAATGAAGTCTTGAGAGTGACGGAGGTGGGCAGGAGAAAAAGTACCAAGAAAGGGAGTGAGGGTTTTGGCCAGCCAAGAAGCAAGAGAATAAGAGACAGAACCTCTAGAGGATATGATAGGACGAAGAGGAATATCAGGTTTATGAGTTTTGGGAAGGCCATAGAAATAGGGAAGAGAGGGACAGATGACACGAAACCGTTGAACAAGGTCAAAGTCAGGAGGACAGAGGTCGGAGAGAGTCCTTAGTTTTTTGTTGAAAGTTCTCTTGATGCGATCAAGAGGGTTGGAAACGAGAGGAGTGTAGGTGCGTGAGTCAGAGAGCAAGACATCAGCTTTACGGAGGTAATCCTCGCGATCAAGGATAACTACCGAATTACCTTTGTCAGAAGATAGTATGACAATGTTAGTGTTAGATTTAAGAGAAGAAAGGGCAAGTTGGTAACGGCGTGGAAGGTGGTGATTCTTGGAAAACAGACTAACAAGAGCAGGAAGGAGAGCACCACGAAAAGTGGACAAGTCAGGAAGATTACGGAAGCGAGATTGACGAAAGGAATCAAAAGACCTAATCAGGGAAATACCAGCGCGAGGAGTAGGCGAAGTGGCAAAGGAAAGACCAAAACCAAGAAGTTCAAGCTCATATTGAGAGAGTGAGACAGAAGACAGATTAGTAACACAGTCAGTGAGGGAGAATTTAGACCAAGGGCTAGCTGAGATGAGACGTTGAAGTTTATTTTGTAGTTTGGAAGAATGAATTTGTGCATTCAGGCGAGCAGTGTCAAAGGCAATGGTAGAGAGAAGGTTACAGAGACCCTGTGGTAGAGCCGCAAAGAGAGCACGTTGACGTTGACGGAGAGTAAAGAAGGCATCTTCAACCTGTGATTTAGTAGAAAGAATGAGCTGTTGAAGTAGGAGACGGGCATGATCAGGAAAGGGAGTGCCCAGTGGGTTGGTTTTCAGGAAGTGGGAGAAGGAAGGGGGCAGAACTTGTTCAGCAAGACAGTCACGTAGGAAGCGAAGCTGATTCTTACGACGCCGGGTAGCAATAAGAGCAGCCTCATAAGATCGAAAGAGGGGTTTAAAAGAGGGAAGAACATTAAAAAAGTTGGAGATAATATGACGCTTAACTGCGGGGTCCATAAATAACAAAAAGGCACAATACCGTGACTGGAACGATACACAAATAACCCGCACATAAAAGAGAGAAGCTTACGACGACGTTTCGGTCCGACTTGGACCATTGACAGAGTCACACTAACAGAGGTGGAGCAGGACGGCTATATATAGGCAGGAAATTAAGACACATGTGGGGCGTCTGGTTGTCTTTGTTGTGTTGTTAGGTAAGACACATATGCAACAGTTAGGTATCTTTATTATGAAACGTTTCGCCTACACAGTAGGCTTCTTCAGTCAAGTACAGAAAAGTTGATAGAAGCAGAAGATACTTGAAGACGATGTAATCAGTCCATCACCCTTAAAGTTTTGAGGTGGTCAGTCCCTCAGTCTGGAGAAGAGCATTGTTCCATAGTGGACGTTTCGCCATCCAGTGGCTGGCTGGATGGCGAAACGTCTACGGTGGGGATGCCCGGGTGTTGTGCATGTGTCATTTCATCCTGTCGGTATTATATACAATTCTTGTACTACTACTACTACTACTACTACTACTACTACTACTACTACTACTACTACTACTACCTCCACCTCTTCCTGCCTATATATAGCCGTCCTGCTCCACCTCTGTTAGTGTGACTTTGTCAATGGTCCAAGTCGGACCGAAACGTCGTCGTAAGCTTCTCTCTTTTATGTGCGGGTTATTTGTGTATCGTTCCAGTCACGGTATTGTGCCTTTATGTTATTTATTAACGGTTAAACACCTCACGCGCGCCGACCTAACTTGGATAGGTCCTTTGCACAACTCACCCACAAACTATTCTACCCAAGAAAATTTAAAAATTATTGTTTGTCCAGTGTATTATTAAATTCTTCCCAAATTCTATTAATTATAAATGGATCTAATTTATATAAACAAAAGGAAATATTCATATTATTGTCAAAACTGCATTTTATGAAACAAGATTCAATTATATTCCTGTCGACCATGGACTTGCTTGATACTACTTTCTCAACTTTTTCAAAATCAATTGGATGGTTAAAATCTCTTACATGAATATGTAGAGCATTGGAATCTTGTCCAGTTCTAATGCTATATTTATGTTGTTTTAATCTTAGTTCGAGATTTTTACCAGTTTGACCGTAATAAACTTTATCGCAAATTTTACAAGGAATCTTATAGACACATCCATCAGCATTTTGGGGGGAAATTCTTTATCAAAAGTTTTTTTACTGTATCAAGATTTTTGAATACAACTTTAATATTAAAAGTCTTAAGAAGAGAAGGCATATCAACCAAGTTTTCATGGTAAGGGAGAACCAACATATTTTAGTTGAATAAGGCTGGTTGTCCCTTTTTGGATTGTAAAAAGTATTTCTAGCAACTTTAAAAGATTTATCAATTACATTTCTTGGGTATTTTAAATCATTACCTATTTCATAAATTTTGGATATTTCCTCATCTATGAACTCATCAGGACTACAAATTCGTAAAGCTCTCAAAAACACTGATGAGAAAACAGACAGTTTGATTCTATCTTGATGTGAGGAATAATAGTGGACATAGGAACAGTTATTTGTAGGTTTTCTGTAAATTTTAAATTTGAATTCATTATTACCCTTAATAATTAAAACATTCTATAAACTTTACTGTTGAGTTTGAAGAAAATAACTCATTGCCTTTTCTAGATGTTTTAATTATTAAGGGTAATAATGAATTCAAATTTAAAATTTACAGAAAACCTACAAATAACTGTTCCTATGTCCACTATTGTTCCTCGCATCAAGATAGAGTCAAACTGTCTTTTTTCTCATCAATTTTTTGAGAGCTTTACGAATTTGTAGTCCTGAGTTCATAGATGAGGAAATATCCAAAATTTATGAAGTATGTAATGATTTAAAATACCCAAGAAATGTAATTGATAAATCTTTTAAAGTTGCTAGAAATACTTTTCACAATCCAAAAAGGGACAACCAGCCTTATTCAACTAAAAATATGTTGGTTCTCCCTTACCATGAAAACTTGGTTGATATGACTTCTCTTCTTAAGACTTTTAATATTAAAGTTGTATTCAAAAATCTTGATACAGTAAAAAAACTTTTGATAAAGAATTCCCCCCAAAATGCTGATGAATGTGTCTATAAGATTCCTTGCAAAATTTGCGATAAAGTTTATTACGGTCAAACTGGTAAAAATCTCGAACTAAGATTAAAACAACATAAATATAGAATTAGAACTGGACAAGATTCCAATACTGTATTTATTCATGTAAGAGATTTTAACCATCCAATTGATTTTCAAAAAGTTGAGAAAGTGGTATCAAGCAAGTCCATGGTCGACAGGAATATAATTGAATCTTGTTTCATAAAAAGCAGTTTTGACAATAATATGAATATTTCCTTTGGTTTATATAAATTAGATCCATTTATAATTAATAGAATTTGGGAAGAATTTAGTAATACACTGGACAAACAATAATTTTTAAATTTTCTTGGGTAGAATAGTTTGTGGGTGAGTTGTGCAAAGGACCTATCCAAGTTAGGTCGGCGCGCGTGAGGTGTTTAGCCGTTGTGGGATCTGATAGTGAGGTGCTGGCCAGACCCCTTATATAGCTTCCTTGGATGCTTTACTTTCATAGTTCCTTGATAATGTGAGTAGTCACGAAAGCGCTTGGAATTTCTCTATTCTTTCAGAGTGGTTGTTTTGCATATATATATATATATATATATATATATATATATATATATATATATATATATATATATATATATATATATATATATATATATATATATATATATATATATATATATATATATATATATATATATATATATATATATATATATATATATATATATATATATATATATATATATATATATATATATATATATATATATATATATATATATATATATATATATATATATATATATATATATATATATATATATATATATATATATATATATATATATATATATATATATATATATATATATATATATATAATATATATATATATATATATACATATATATATATACATATGTATGTATGTATATATATATATATATATAAATATATATATATATATATATATATATATATATATATATATATATATATATATATATATATATATATATATATATATATGTATATATATATATATATATATATATATATATATATATATATATATATATATATATATATATATATATATATATATATATTCACTCGTTGTGTGCAACACAGTAACACCACAAACATTGTTATCATTATATTGTTGACAAAACCTGTTTACACAAACTCATGCTTCCTTCCCTACTACCCACACTGCCGTGCCCACTACCCACACTGCCGTGCCCACTACCCACACTGCCTTCCCCACTACCCACACTGCCTTCCCCACTACCCACACTGCCGTGCCCACTACCACCCACATGGAAATAAGTTACTTTCTCAGACTTTTTGGTGTAAAGTGGAATACTAATAATTGTCTGGGTTTTCAGTAATATTTCTGCTATCCAGGGCATTGTTTTCTGTCATAAATTCTTCAAAACTTTTAGATTCAACTTCCGTGACACTTCAGTGTGTGTTAGAACTATTACTTGAGAAAGGAAGATTCCCAATTCGCCGGAGAGTGAGGTATTCCTTACCTCTTGGCTGGGTGACCAAGGTATACTGAACTAGAACTCCCACAATACCATGATTGTGCGCCGATTTTTTTCTTACTGTGCACAGTGACCATGCAGAACCATTCTCTCATATGCAGGCCAACCAGCTTTCTCCCACTAGATTTGAAACTGCTAGAATTTTGGTGTAATATTAGAGGACCGAAACTGGCTCTCAAGACATAATATTATGGGGGCGACAATGAAAGGGTTAAAGCAAGCTTTTTTCATGTTTCAGTATCTCCTTGCTTGGTTTCTCAGATGACTTTGCGCCTGTTGAGAAATCAAACAAAATTTTTAATTAACACATCGAGAAAGGCAAACAATTAAAAATGTTTGTAAATTTAAATTATGTTTACAGCAATAACTACAACATAACACAATTTATAATATATTTACTAATTTTCTCCATTGCTAATTAAAAAACAAAGCAAATTTAATCATTTATTACTTCCAGATGTGTTATGAGCTGGGTGAAGAAAGGGACTGCCAAATAGCAGCTGCAGTGACCACCAGTTCTTACACGCACAAGCTCTGTTTTGATCTGGGCTGTGAAGACTACGCAACCTTGGACCTCCACACTGTAAAAGAAAATCTGGATCTGTCCAAACTGAACACCACGGAATTCAAGATAATGATTAAATATATGTCACCCAAACACAAATTAATATCCAAGATTTGATGGACAGAGTAGACAACATTATACTATTTTTTAATAAATTTTAATCAGACACACACACTCACCCAAGAATATATAACTTATACCATGAGAACCTTCTTGTTATACCTTCTTTAAGAATTCTAAAATCAAAATTATATTTAAAAATATTAATTCAGTAAAACAAAAACATTTTATTTGAGGACTGTTTTATGATTTCCAGTAAAAAAATGCAGTAACGTATAATATGGTTAATCTGGAAAAGACCTTGAACTAAGATTACAACAAAATAAATAGAGAATTGGAACCAAATAAGAAAGTAATGACCAAGAAAGTTGTTTCAAACAGATCCATAGTTGACAGAAATATAATTACGTATATCAGTTTTCATCAAATATAATACTAATTTCAACACAAATATTAGTTCAGACTTATATAAAGTAAATTCATTATTAATTAATAAATAGAATTTCAGAGGAACTTAGGTTCTCCTTGACATTTCAATCATAATAAAAATTTTACTTGGCACGTGACCTGTCCAAATATTCACTACACTCCTACGCTCAGTAAGATAGGTTGTGTGTGAGGTTTTCATGGTAAGAGAGAAGTAACATATTTTTATTTGGATAAGCTTGGTTGTCATTTTTTGAATTGTAAAAAGTATTTCTAGCAATTTTAAAATATTTTTCAATTAAGTGTATTGGGTATTTTAGATCATTAGCTGTTTCATAAATTATCAACAATTCTTCATCTATGAACTATTGGCTGCAGTTTTGCCAGGCTCTCAAAAAACATTGATGAGAATACAAAAAGTTTAACTCTGTCATGACATGAAGAATAACACTGGTCTGCATTTCGAATGTTTTTAATTTTTATTTTTATTCATAGTTGCGATCTTACATATTCTTTGTATGCTGATTGTAGATATCTAAAGTATTTTGCTCTATCATGTAAGGAAGTTGAATAAAATACAAATTAATGATAAAAAAATGTGATTTTTTAATAAATTGTTAATTTATTAAAATTGAATTCCAAATCAACATGAATCAAATCAAATGATTTTTTTTAAAATATGCTGCTAATGGTTAGCCTACATATTGAATAAAAGGAAGGAGGACTGCTTAGACTATCACTTGTGCTGTGCATCAAGACCATTACGTTTCAATGACCAGCAGTAATACGCCATCATGTTGAGATTCCATTTGTGCTGGTATTGAGTTTCTATGGTGCAAATATCCTGGCAGAATCGGTCTCCTTGTTCCTCGCTGTAGTCCCCAAAATTGTTGGGAAAATAGTCATGATGTTAGTGTAAAAATTTCATCTTCTCACTCATTCTTGACCCAAGTTGTTGGAAACTTTATATGAAGTCTTGGATCATTTTTTTTCATATACCACAAACGAGTGGTATACCACTCGTTCGTGGTCACAATAATATGAAATACTGCTCATTGAACTAGTACACTAAACAGGGACTAGAATAAAATTAACCTAGGGTCATCCACACCATTGTGTGTCCTTGGGTAGCGAGTACAACATTCACTTCAGCTGAATGTGCTACTCTTATGGATAGTATGGTCCAGTGGATTAGGACGTCACGTGTTTTCGCCAACCATGAGGCAGGCCAAAGCAGCATGGGTTCGAGTCCTTGGTTAGTGCAGTGTTGTTATATACGCGATCTTGGCTTAAGTAGCAACGATCATCTTGCCATATAGGACAAGTGAAAATTTGAGTATGCAATAATTTCGCCAAAATCACTCTGAACCTAACGAAAAAAATATATTTCACTGTGTCTGTTTAGTACTAAATTATTGTAAACGTATTTAAAATATATTTTGTTGAGTTAGGCTAAAATAAATTGTTCTTGTTATAATAAGGTTAGGTAAGTTTTCTAAGTTCCTTTTGGTGCAAAATTATAAAAATTTACATCAACATTAATGAAAAAAATATATCTTTAAACGTATAAGAGAAAATTTTAGAAAGGACTTAATTCTAAATGAGTTCTTGCTAATTGACCAGTTTTACATATTCCGCACAATATATATATATATATATATATCTATATATATATATATATATATATATATATATATATATATATATATAATATATATATATATATATATATATATATATATATATATATATATATATATATATATATATATATATATATATATATATATATATATATATATATATATATATATATATATATATATGTCGTGCCTAATATATATATATATATATATATATATATATTCTGAAACGAAAAAAATATATATATATATATAAATATATATATATATAAATATATATATATATATAAATATATATATATATATAAATATATATATATATAAATATATATATATATATATATATATATATATATATATATATATATATATATATATATATATATATATATATATATATATATATATATATATATATTTTATCACACTGGCCGATTCCCACCAAGGCAGGGTGGCCCGAAAAAGAAAAACTTTCACCATCATTCACTCCATCACTGTCTTGCCAGAAGGGTGCTTTACACTACAGTTTTTAAACTGCAACATTAACACCCCTCCTTCAGAGTGCAGGCACTGTACTTCCCATCTCCAGGACTCAAGTCCGGCCTGCCGGTTTCCCTGAACCCCTTCATAAATGTTATTTTGCTCACACTCCAACAGCACGTCAAGTATTAAAAACCATTTGTCTCTTGACGTGCTGTTGGAGTGTGAGCAAAGTAACATTTATGAAGGGGTTCAGGGAAACCGGCAGTGCCGGACTTGAGTCCTGGAGATGGGAAGTACAGTGCCTGCACTCTGAAGGAGGGGTGTTAATGTTGCAGTTTAAAAACTGTAGTGTAAAGCACCCTTCTGGCAAGACAGTGATGGAGTGAATGATGGTGAAAGTTTTTCTTTTTCGGGCCACCCAGCCTTGGTGGGAATCGGCCAGTGTGATAAAAAAAAATATAAATATCATGCAGACCATCATGCAGGAGAAGAGTGGCTGAGCTCCTAGAAAGGAACATACTTATAAACAACAACCAGCACAGTTTCAGGGAAGTTAAATCCTGTGTCACAAACCTACTGAAGTTTTTTTATCAATGCAACAGAAATAAGACACGAGAGAGAGGGGTGCGTAGATTATATTTTCTTGAAGATTGAGACACTATTGCAACTTATATGAATCTTTATTTAAGAAACGTTTCGCCACACAGTGACTTCATCAGTCCAATGCAAACCCGAGAGCTGTTAGTATAGGAAGAGTTTGAGGTAATCAGTCCCTCAGCCTTGAGTCGATGTGTTCAGTCAATCACTGTTCTAGGAAGTACAGCATATCGATAGAGAAGCGGCTTATATACTCTAGTCAAGTGAGTCGAAGCAGGAGGAGGCAGAATCACAGCGGGACCTTCCACCCCTGTAAGTCGGTCTTCGCCCTAAGGTTGGACAAGTGTTGAAGAATTCCTTGTATCCAAATCCCATGATGGCGATGGGATTGTTTACCTCAAACTTCTCCTCTCCTAACAACTTTCTGCTTTGTACTAGACTGATGAAGCCACTGTGTGGCGAAACGTTTCTTCAATAAAGATTCCCATATGTTGCAATAGTGTCACAATCTTTAATTTGACGATTTTGAAAACCATTTGTCACATACATTTTCTTGAACTGCAAGAAGGCTTTCTACACAGTTCCTCACAAGAGAAGAGAGCAGGACTACAAAGAGACCTGGACAGGCTGCGAGCCTGGTCCTGCAACTGTCTCCTCGAATTTAGCCCCGCCAAATGCAAAGTCATTGAGATTGGGGAAGGACAAAGAAGACCGAAGACACATTATAGTCTAGGCGGCCAAAGACTGCAAACCTCACTCATGGAAAAGGATCCTGGGGTGAGTATAATACCGAGCAGATCTGATGCACACCTCAACCAGATAACTGCTGCAGCACATGGGCGCCTGGTAAACCTAAGAATAGCGTTCCGATACCTTAGTAAGAAATCGTTCAAGACTCTGTACACCGTGTACGTCAGGCCCATACTGGAGTATGCAGCACCTGTTTGGAGCCTGCTCATGGTCAAGCACGTCTTGAAATTAGAGAAAGTGCAAAGGTTTGCAACAAGACTAGTCCCAGAGCTACGGGGGAATGTCTTACGAAGAAAGGTTAAGGGAAATCGGCCTCACGACACTGGAAGACAAAAAGAACAAGGGCGGACATGATGGCAACATATAAAATACCGAGAGGAATTGACAATGTGGACAAAGACGAGATGTTCCAGAGACGGGATACAGAAACAATGGGTCATAATTGGAAGGTGAGGACTCAGATGAGTCAATGGGACGTTAGGGAGTATTTCTTCAGCCATAGAGTTGTCAGGAAGTAGAATATTCTGGAAAGTGACGTAGTGGAGGTAGGAGGTTTGATAGAGCTCATGGAGTAGGAAGAGAGAGGACCTAGTAGCGATCAGTGAAAAGGCGGGACGAGGAGCTACGTCTCAACTCCTGCAACCACAAATAGGTGAGAGCACTCAACACAAAGTTGTACCCACTGCACTCACTGTTATACACACTACACTTACAGTTATACCTGCTGCATTCACCGTTATACCCACTACACTTACTGTTATACCCACTACACTCACTGTTATACCCACTACACTCACTGTTATACCCACCACACTTACTGTTATACCCACTACACCCAGTGATGTGCACACTAAATGAAACCACTATATCCACTACAACCACAATATTAACCATTATATCCACTACAACTACAATATTAACCATTATATCCACATCAACTACATTATTAACCATTATATGCACTACAACCTCAATATTACCACTAGTTCTTCATGCTCTGTACCACTTTCATTTACCCTTACCTCACCTAACAAAACTCCTCCTAAATAACTACAACAGAACATACAACCATAATACAAGGCACAAATCACTCTTCGATATCCCTCGTGCCCATCTCTCCCTGTGTAAAAATGCTATGCACATAAAGGTCCCTAAGATCTAGGATACATTGCCAGAACACACTAAACGATCCCTGCCCAAATCAAATAAAGGATCTACTTAGAAATCACCTCATCACCCAATAGTAAACAGTCAAACCATACTCAGTATCTACCAGTTACTCAGAAGCTATTCAAAAAAACTCCTAAATAACTTAAGAATGTTCAACTTAACCATAATTCCCTAAAATTACTATATATTATACTAAGGATTGTTCACCCAAAAACTCATTACTTCAAAAATTAGATGTTCAAAATTCATTGTATTAATTTCATATTGTAAATTGTTTTTAATAGTCTAAATTATACCAAATTGTAATAATTCCATATTGCAAGTTGTTTTTAAATTGTTCCATTTTAATATTACCACAATGTACAATAATTCAAAATGTACCATTGTTTGTAATAATGTTATTTTTATAAACTAACTTTTACCTGTAGTTATTGTACTCACTATAACTCATCAAATGTCCGTACAATTATCTGTTATTGCCTAACTAATCTTAAATTAATATAAAGTTTGTCATGTGATAAATTATAATACTGTAACTTCTGTTGTTGATATATACAAAATCAATGTTAACATGTAACTTTATTAAGGAAACGTTTCTCATAACGCCTCGTTTTTTAAATAGAATTTGCCGATTAGGTATATCCAGCAAGCTTCGTTTTAGTAAGCAACCCGAGAAGGACATGGTTGTAATAATTCCGCAGAGATTAGTTTAAAATACTGATGTTACATGTTTTCAAAATTTAGGCCGAAGCTAAATAAGCAGGAACCAACTATGATATATATGTCTAGTAAGTTTAGTCTGTAATGTTTTAGGTTTAGTCTGCCTGTAATGCATCGGCATGATAGTGATTTTATTTACATTTGTAAATCAACATCGTAATTAAACATTGTAAACTATGTATGGAAATAGACTCCTTATAACATGTCAGTCATACATTTTAGACTTTGCAAAGAATTAAATATTTGAATTTGAATTAGAATTTGAATTCCTACTGTAATATTGATTACAATTTTTGTAGTACCCACTACGACTGGAAAATGTAGAGAGAACCTTCACGGCTCAAAGGTTTCCGAAGTGTTCACTTTGCAGTGTAGATGAGACACTTGTATCATTATTAGCACCATAAAGATTTTGGAGCGAGTGTTCTCAAATCTGTACCATAAATACTTGCGTAAGACAGTAAGAGGCTTGGCAGACTGTGCAAGATCTTAATCATGGCCGTAGGTGAATTGACTTCTATTAACGACTATAATGCAACACTACAACCACTATAGTACATACTACAACCACTATAATACAACACTACAACCACTATAGTACATACTACTGTCCCGTGGGTTCCGAAATGTGGATTGGGTAATAACACTCACGTAGGTCGTAAATATGTATATTCGACGGACTAGATGGGAAGTGCCAAGCCTGACCTGCGTCTCTCCTGCCTATTCTTCAACTGACGAACACTGTGACCAGAAGAGTTTTCAAGGAAGAAATTGATCTTACTATATCTTACAACATGTAAGGATGGCTCAACAAATAAACCCTTTACTTTGCAGGAATCACTATCAACTAGGGCATTATCGCCACCTGGAACACTGTGGAACACAGACAGGATTGACAGGATCACCAGTGCCTGACCGCTTGGGTACGCTCCTAGAAAATGCATTGGCTTATAAGGACTTAATCCGAACGTCGTTCTCTGCCGCAGTTTGGCAGATCTCGGATTCAAGCTGGTAACCCAAAACGGTACGATCAAGTCATCAATTTAGGCATGCTATCGGTAAGGGTCGAGCACATTGCGTAAGTCTCTCATGAAAGCAAATCCTAGTAGAAGATCACCAGGGAAAGTAATCTGGTTGACAACAAGGAAGGAAGCAGTAAAATCTGTACCTTGGATAGAAAAGGCGAGGGAAGTCCGACCTCAGACACGCAAGTGAGAACCCACTACTCCACTAAGGGAGGACACATGAATCAGTTCTTCGAGGACATGTCATAACTGCTTATCCTTAAACAAACTAGACCTGATTATATTGACTTGCGCATCAGAGTCAATGAACACATGAACGGGTACATTATGAACAGATGCTTGTACTATGAAATTGTCGTTGCATTGAAAGTTATGTGCAAACGAAAAGGAGGGTTGTCATCAGAAAAGGTTTGTTCCACTTCGTCCCCAAAATCATCTACGTCAGAGATGTGTGAAGCAACATCATGAGCAGGATTGGCATTCTCGAGACTGCTTAAGGCATCAAAGGATGCCTTTGTACTCATTATCACCTGCTGTCACAATGGGACGGTTTGACTGGGGCGCTCGAATTCCCCCGAAATTGAAAAATTAGCCTGCTTCTGGTTAGTCTGAGAACCACGAACACTGTTTTCTCTCCTGATTCTGCGGTTGGAACGGCCATGGAAAGGTCTAGAGTACTGAAGGTTGTAGAGAGCATCGCACTCAGATGTGTCATGTCCATGTATTCTATGATAAGTACAGTACGGCAGATCAGACTGATACTCATCATCAGTACGATTCCTCTTAGGGTGACTACCAAGACAATTAACTGCAATACGGCCACGGAAACCACAGTTGTAACAAGTCCGCTGACTATGGCTACTGAATGTACTCTGAATTCTTTGTGGTTTATAATGACTGTACACTGGTCCTTGGTGATCACTGCGATGGTTGACTAGCACGATTTGTCGCTGTGGCACAAACAAGAGGTGGTGCAGACTGAGGCGTAGGTGTGAAATTACTTTTGGTACACGAGAAAGTACCCTGGGGGCACAAGGAACGTACATGATTTAGGGCTGTAAGTGGTTTCATCGTCACAGTTGGAGGATTAGCCTCATAAGCACATACGGAAGTAGGTGGCATTAGTTCTTTGATTGCTCCAAAAGCTGCTATTTTAGCAAACGACGCTGTGGATCGTTTATCTTCGTCAGGGACAAAAGCTGAGAACTGGATAACATTGATAAATGATAAAAGTTTATCTATTCTAATAGCAAATGCACTCAACGATTCATTAGTCATAGGTGTAGCATTCACTAGTTCCTGAAGGACGACATATGGATCAGCTGTTTTTACTGGTACGAGGAAAGAACGAATCAGTTCCTCATATTGTGACCACTTAGTAAGACTCCTGAAATCTCTCATGTCAAGGAGATCAACAACATGAACGGCAGCAGGGGACCGATGAAGAGCTTCTTTCGCAAGTCTGATAAGACTTTCCTCTGAAGGAGGACCTTCAACTAGAGCATTAACACGAGAACGAATGGCAGTAAACCATGCTTCAAGACTATGTACATGGCCATTGAATAAAGTTAACACATCAAGGAAATCACGAGTAAACTATAGTGTCTCAGTGTCTGGGTCGGTCTGTCAGTCAATAAGGAACTATGAGGACTGTTGACAGTAGCAGCAGTAGTCTGAGAGGTCTGAGTGTCGCCATTCACTAAAGTATCACTTGAAGGTATGTGAGACATAATGGCAAAGAAGTTGCACAAAAACAAATAAGGCAAAAATAATGAATAATAAAAATGACACAAATGCTAAAACTGAAATAAAAGAGATGTAACTAATTCTGCAGATATTAAAAAAAAATGTATAAGACACTGCAAGAGGAAGAACAAGTCATTGTAAGGGACTGCTGAGCAAGATAAAGAAACACATTGAAATTTGTAAGTAACAAGATTACTGTTGGATGAATTAAATACAAAATGAGCTGTCTGTACTCTTACTGAAATAAGGAAATTTATTAATAAAATTGTAAATCAATATAAAAGGTCTAAAATAAAATCACTAAATTGTATGCAAAGAGAGATAACTGGGAAATTTAAATATTTTCTAAGAGTGCATAAACAAAATTAAAACATAATTCAAAGACAACATGAGGAAAAATAATAAAATGAAAAACAGGAGACTCGAACAATAATGCACTGAGAATAATAATGCATAAAAATATCAATAAAAAAATAAATCACTACAGAACAAGTGCAATAAAATAAGACAGAATTAATCAATGTAGCAATAAAAGTTACACTGGGAAAATGCAGGCTAAATAATAAAAATAAAAATATAAAGAAAGACTGACTGAACACTCTAACTCTTAGAGAAGGCCTGAGCTTGCTACCACCTGCAGCTCTTAAGACTGCCATCCCCACGAGCCCCTTTGGGGCGGGGCAGATGGCAGACCAGAGGCCTAGCTTCCCCCTACGAGCCCCGTGAGGGCGGGGAATGTGGGTAGGCCTGGGGAGAGTTGGTCCCAAAGATGAGGGGGTACTTATACCTCCTCCCATGGGAGACTTAAGTCTCGAGACACTCCCCAGATAGGGAGCCAAGGCCGGGTCACCAATACTTGGAAAAGACCCGGGCCAGGAAAATACCGGTGAATAAAAAAAAATCTAACTCTTAATTGTAAATTAGACAAAACAATTTACAAAAACAGAGTAAAGAAAAAACGGTACATTAAAAAGAAGTGAAAATTACACTAAGAGTGAATTTGTTCAAAGAAATATGAATAATATGAATTAAAATGACACAAGATACAGAACGGGAAATGTAACACTTACAAGTAGCAGGCACACACAACACTTACAAGTAGCAGGCACACACAACACTTACAAGTGGCAGACACACACAACACTTACAAGTAGCAGACACACACAACACTTACAAGTAGCAGGCACACACAACACTTACAAGTGGCAGACACACACAACACTTACAAGTGGCAGACACACACAACACTTACAAGTAGCAGGCACACACAACACTTACAAGTGGCAGACACACACAACACTTACAAGTAGCAGGCACACACAACACTTACAAGTGGCAGACACACACAACACTTACAAGTGGCAGACACACACAACATTTACAAGTGGCAGGCACACACAACACTTACAAGTGGCAGGCACACACAACACTTACAAGTGGCAGACACACACAACACTTACAAGTGGCAGGCACACACAACACTTACAAGTGGCAGGCACACACAACACTTACAAGTGGCAGGCACACACAACACTTACAAGTAGCAGGCACACACAACACTTACAAGTAGCAGGCACACACAACACTTACAAGTAGCAGGCACACACAACACTTACAAGTGGCAGGCACACACAACACTTACAAGTAGCAGGCACACACAACACTTACAAGTGGCAGGCACACACAACACTTACAAGTGGCAGGCACACACAACACTTACAAGTAGCAGGCACACACAACACTTACAAGTAGCAGGCACACACAACACTTACAAGTAGCAGGCACACACAACACTTACAAGTGGCAGGCACACACAACACTTACAAGTAGCAGGCACACACAACACTTACAAGTAGCAGGCACACACAACACTTACAAGTAGCAGGCACACACAACACTTACAAGTGGCAGGCACACACAACACTTACAAGTAGCAGGCACACACAACACTTACAAGTAGCAGGCACACACAACACTTACAAGTGGCAGGCACAGACAATACTTGCAAGTGGCAGGCACACACAATACTAACAATTGGCAGGCACAAACAACACTTACAAGTGGCAGGCACACACAATACTTACAAGTGGCAGGCACACACAGCACTTACAAGTGGCAGCCACGCACAACACTTAAAAGTGGCAGACAAACACAACACTTACAAGAGGCAGGCACACACAACACTTACAAGTGGCAGGCACACACAGCACTTACAAGTGGCAGCCACACACAATACTTACAAGTGGCAGGCATACACAACACTTACAAGTGGCAGGCACACACAACACTTAGAAGTTGCAGGCACACACAACACTTATATGTAGCAGGCGCACACAACACTTACAAGTGGCAGGGCACAGACAACACTTACAAGTGGCAGGCACAGACAACACTTACAAGTGGCAGGCACACACAACACTTACAAGTGGCAGGCACACACAACACTTAAAAGTGGCAGACACATACAACACTTACAAGTGACAGGCACACACAACACTTACAAGTGGCAGGCATACACAACACTTATAAGTGGCAGGCACGCACACAACACTTACAAGTGGCAGGCACACACAACACTTATATGTAGCAGGCACACACAACACTTATATGTAGCAGGCACACACAACACTTACAAGTTGCAGGCACACACAAAACTTACAAGTGGTAGGGCACACACAACACTTACAAGTAGCGGGCGCACACAACACTTACAAGTGGCAGCCACACACAACACTCACAAGTAGTAGACACACACAACACTTACAAGTAGCAGGCATACACAACACTTACAAGAAGCAGGCACACACAACACTTACAAGTGGCAGGCACACACAACACTTACAAGAAGCAGGCACACACAACACTTACAAGTGGCAAGCACACACAACACTTACAAGTGGCAAGCACACACAACACTTACAAGTGGCAAGCACACACAACACTTACAAGTGGCAAGCACACACAACACTTACAAGTGGCAGGCACACACAACACTTACAAGTAGCAGGCACACACAACACTTACAAGTGGGAGGGCACACACAAGACTTACAAGTAGCAGGCACACACAACACTTACAAGTAGCAGGCACAGACAACACTTACAAGTGGCAGCCACACACAACACTTACAAGTAGGAAGCACACACAACACTTACAAGTGGCAGGCACACACAACACTTACAAGTAGCAGGCACACACAACACTTACGAATAACAGGTACACACAACACTTACAAGTAGCAGGCACACACAACACTTACAAGTGGCAGGCACACACAACACTTACAAGTAGCAGGCACACACAACACTTACAAGTAGCAGGCACACACAACACTTACAAGTATGAGGCACACACAACACTTTCAAGTAGAAGACACACACAACACTTACAAGTGGCAGGCACACACAACACTTATATGTAGCAGGCACACACAACACTTAAAAGTGGCAGGGCACACACAAGACTTACAAGTAGCAGGCACACACAACACTTACAAGTATGAGGCACACACAACACTTTCAAGTAGAAGACACACACAACACTTACAAGTGGCAGGCACACACAACACTTACAAGTGGCAGGCACACACAGCACTTACAAGTAGCAGGCACACGCAACACTTACAAGTGGCAGGCACACACAACACTTACAAGTGGCAGGCACACACAACACTTACAAGTGGCTGGCACACTCAACACTTACAAGTAGCAGGCACACACAACACTTTTAAGTGGCAGGGCACACACAATACTTAGAAGTAGCAGGCACACACAACACTTACAAGTGGCAATATCGTCGGGGTTCGTTGGAGATTGGATGGTTGCAGTTAAACACACTTGTTGGATGGTATCACTTATAAGATCAGACTGTGGTATGGGAGGCCCAGCCTGCCTGTTGTTGCTCGGTAGGTCTAACTGGAAGTGAGGGAGTTACAGAGGTACTCACGCACACATGCGCATCACGTGACGTCACACAAACTAGTCTCTAGGCCTAGCAAGGGATCGTGTATGTAAAACATATGTATGGTGCTAACTATGGTACTCAGATAAGCTATACAACACATGTAGGGGATCAGCAACTATGCTGACAGCTCGGTCATGTTACGTACGTCGTCTCGACATACAATACTATGCTATAGGCTGAACAAGCAAGTGGCTCCTGGCTGATTCTATACAATAACGAAGACATATATAACTTAGAACTAATGGATGATATCATGATGTTTTAACATACTGAGTTTTAACGTAAAGGATGTTAATGTAATGGGTGTTAACGTAATGAGTTGTAATGTAATGCATTACGAATTATAAGAACAAATTATGGTATAATAAAGGATGGAATTGATCGATCGATCTGTATTCATGCACTCTATGGATTCTGTGGAAGAAAAAATATGTTTACAAAAGAGAAAGTAATTAACAGCAAAGGCAAATCTGGCACGCACAGATTAGTACTGCTAAATTCTCAGAATTCGGAGGGAACGTGAACACAAAAAATTTCTGAAAAACTGATCAGCTAACCAAACACACAGTTGACAATTTCATTAATCTCGGACATCTAATTATACAGGCTATTTACATTTAAACCCAACTCTGCGAGGGTAAGATTTACATATGCAGAATTGTTATCATCTCTGGGAGGATCGAATTCCTTTGCAATGGCTAACACATGCCTTGACTGAGGGAGATCTGAACAAGTATCTACAAAAGATACAGCTACTTGTCTAGTGACTGTGGAATTACTAATTAATATACTCTTCTGCTAGGAGTTCCCAACTCGGTTGTTTGTTACAGTAATTCTGGGCTCATTACAAAGTCACTAATGGGTACTGGTGGCTTCACAGTCAGAACAAGATCTTCCTGGAGCAGGAATCGAAACACACCAGACCACATGGGATCGCTTTTTTCTTACTGGGGGAATGAACAAACTCAGTGGAGTGGATGACTCTCCCCGGTTGAAAAAATAAAGCTATAACAAGCAATATGAGCAAGGGAGAACGGATCTACTATCTCTCACTGCAAGCACAGGGAAGAAGAAATGAGCTCGGTCAACAATACTGATATTCAAGCTGAGTCACGCACAGTGACACGAGGTATCAGCTATAAAGAAACTACACTTACAAACGTTAACAACATGTGAAAGTTACTCAAGAAACAACTTCTTACATTGCACGAATTACTGTCAATCAGGATGGGATCACCATCTGGAACACTAGGAACAACAACAAACACTCTAGAGAGAGCACTAACCGCAACAGAGACGTCTTTCTGCAGGCGGCATGTGGCATCAGCAAGAGATGGCATTACTAGTTTCAAGTAATCGTTTTCTGACAAGGCATCCCCTGTGGAGAAATTACTACTTGAACTAGCAGACATTGCAGGGATAGGCTGTGCACTCAAGGCAGTCTGAATATCCCCAGACACTTGAGGCAATGGAACACTATCCTGCAAGTCAAAAGGTGTAGGTGGAACTCTGATGTGAGTGACAGAGTTACTAGTGCCTGACCGTTCGGCTACGTTAATAAGGAATTCACTGATCTATAGGAACTTAATCTGAACTTTACATTCTGCAACACTTTAACAAATCTCAGATACAAGCTGTGAGAACAAACACATTGCTCAAGGGCTAGGTAATGTCCTTCAGTCAGTAAGGGAATATTGATACTGTGGACTGATTCATATTGACTTTAACTGGCATGATAAACTAAGTGAGCAAACAAAGTGACCGGGACATCTTCTCAGGGAACTTACTCAAGGACATAAAGGCAAGAAAAATAGAGAGAATAACACAATAAGCTTAAATGGAAAGAAAATTACTTAACTATTCTGCATAAGTAAAGAAAAAAAATAAGTCACACTGTAAGCAAGGAGAACTCACATGAAAATAAAAAAAAATACTCAACTGGATAAGCAACACTTTGAAATTCAAGAGAAATTGTACTTTACTCAAATCAAATTTACTCAGATTTACTTTAAATTGAATGAATGGCACAGTGAGTTGTCTTTACTCTCATTTCAATAAAGAAATTCATCAAAAAAAATTATGAAATGGGATCAACAAATCTTATGCAAAATTAAAACAAACTGGGAAAGCAATTCACTAAAAAGAAAAGAAAATGACACACAAAGAATAAAATATTATGCACAGCAAATGTAAAACTGAAGTCACAGAATATTGCACTGAAATAAACTGTAGCAATATTGCAAATAACATTTTCTAATCAAAAGTCCTGCACAACACAACACAACATAAAATTTCTGGAAGAAAAAACAAATTAATAGCAGCACAATGTCTACACAAGAATTATTGTAAGATGAGTCGATGTTGCAATAATAAAAAGTAACGCACGCAAGAAAATACAGTTTACAAAAGCAACAAAAAAAATTTGTATCAAGGAATGAACTGATTGAACACTTTAACTTTTAATTGCAGCTTAAGTAAACACTTACTGAACAAAAAAAGGATGATTTACTTTAAAGAAGTGAAAAATTGCACTAAGATTGAATTTGTTCAATGAAATATAAAAAATAATAGAGGCAAAAAAGAAAAAAAAACACAAAACAAGGAAAAGGTTTGAACACTTACAGTGATGCAGAACACAACACATCAATATATGCACAATACTGGGAGTTTTCTTGTATTAAGGCTTGAGGTATGAAAAATTTGGAAAATAATTCTCTTGCTTCAAAAGAAATAATGGCACTATTGTCTGTGGAGATAAGACAAATTAATTGGACACTGGCTAAATCAAAGGAATTAACACAAGAAAGTTCAACACAGAAAAAAAATAAAATGGCAAATGAATGAATAAAAAAAAAATAGTAGGAGTACACAAATGCTGGGAGAAAAAAAATAACTGAGAAAACACTGAGTTGTGATGCAGAATATAAGGGAACAAGTTACTGAATTACTTCAATGTATAAATTACTAGGCAAGGAATACAATACTGTGAACACAAGATAATTGTGAAGTGTAAACACAAGGTTATACTGCTTATATATTGCACACAACAAGGAAAAACATGAAAGTACTTGTGATGAATGGTTTGAAAAACCGACAAGTTGAAGAATAAGACACTTATGCAGCATATAGGAATCTTTATTCAGGAAACGTTTCGCCACACAGTGGCTTCATCATATTCTACAAGATTGATGGACTGAACACATCGACTCCAGGCTGAGGGACTGATTACCTCATACTCCTCCTCTCCTTACGCCTTCCTCTTTGTATTGGACTGATGAAGCCACTGTGTGGCGAAACGTTTCCTGAATAAAGATTCCTATATGCTGCATAAGTGTCTTATTCTTCATGAAAGTACTTACTTCAAGTATATATAAAAAAGAAACACAACACAACAAACATAAAATAAAGCACGAATATTAACACTGAAGAATGAAGAGAAAAAAAATATTGCAAACAGTATGTAATGAACACTGAGTCTAATCAAGAGTCACTGAATGTCACTAAGAAATCACTGTCAAAAAAAAGTCTGAACACATGCAAATGTCTCTACATAAAAAAAATATTCAATAACACTGTAGTGACGGTGTAGGTTGATGGTGATGAAGGGTAGGTGGTGGAGTCTCGTGGCTGGCGGCGTTCCTGACACCTCGAAGAATTTGCGCTTAAATCAATGATGAACTGATACAGGAGGCTTTTACGATGGCGCACCTGACGAAAGAACACTCTTGGCTCTTGACCCCCTATGTGGTCCGTAAAAATAAGGTGCTAGGACCCGTGATAAGGGTAAAAACAGTGGTAGTGGGTGAGGTGGGTGAGTGCTTGAGGCAGCGCGGTGAGACACCGCGTGGTGACTGGGCCTATGGGATGAAAGGTGCAAACCACTCTGGGGACACCCGCACTAGGCACGAAGATATTCTAAGCTGGGCTGGCTTAAAAACAACCCACAAGATACCACAACACCACAGTGATGATAAAACACTCAGAATAGCTAGAACAGGAATCACAAAGCAATGAAGAAGACTGTACCCACGTGGCTTGCTTGAGTACTGGGTTAGTTGCTGGCTGGCTTGGCTTAACCCTTCACACAGACTGGCTTGATAACTTGTAATGATGAGCACAGCAGGCATGGAAAGCTGGCTTAGCAGGCAAAGCTGGAATGGAGTAGGGCTGGGCTGGACTCGACTACCCCCACAGACTGGCTTGATGGCTTGGCTTACTTTGCAATCCCGGGTCAGCCCCTCAGAAGTAATGCAATTAAGCAAATAAAACACTAATACACAGAGATTGTCCGGTAAGGGAAGCAATAGTCTGGTGAAAGCTTGCTTGAGGTAGCTGGCTTGGGATTGTAGAGTGCATCTCGGCAGGCCTAGCGTCACAAGATGGCGACCTGCTCAGTAGAAATTTATCTCCAGAAATCGCTGTAATGATCAGAATTACAGGCCCTCTGATGCCACCATTTATTGTCGGGGTTCGTTGGAGATTGGATGGTTGCAGTTAAACACACTTGTTGGATGGTAACACTTATATTATCAGACTGTAGTATGGGAGACCCAGCCTGCCTGTTGCTGCTCAGTAGGTCTAACTGAAACTGAAGGAGTTACAGATGTACTCACGAACACATGAGCATCACGTGACGTCACACAAACTAGTCCCTAGGCCTAGCAAGGGATCGTGTATGTTAAACATATGGATGGTGCTAACTATGGTACTCAGAAAAGCTACACAACACATGTAGGGAATCAGCAACTATGCTGACAGCAAGGCACACACAACACTTACAAGTAGCAGGCACACACAACACTTACAATCAGCAGGCACACACAACACTTACAAGTAGCAGGCACCCACAACACTTACAAGAAACAGGCACACACAACACTTTCAAGTAGCAGGCACACACAACACTTACAAGTAGCAGGCACACACAACACTTACAAGTGGCAGGCACACACAACACTTACAAGTAGCAGGCACACACAACACTTACAAGTAGCAGGCACCCACAACACTTACAAGAAACAGGCACACACAACACTTACAAGTAGCAGGCACACACAACACTTACAAGTAGCAGGCACCCACAACACTTACAAGAAACAGGCACACACAACACTTACAAGTAGCAGGCACACACAACACTTACAAGTAGCAGGCACACACAACACTTACAAGTGGCAAGGCACACATAACACTTACAAGTGGCAATCACACACAACACTTACAAGTGGAATGCACACACAACAATTACAAGTGGCAGGCACACACAACACTTACAAGTAGCAGGCACACACAACACTTACAAGTGGCAGGGCACACACAAGTCTTACAAGTGGCAGGCACACACAACACTTACAAATAGCAGGCACACACAATACTTACAAGTGGCAGGCACACACAACACTTACAAGTGGCAAGCACACACAACACTTACAAGTGGCAGGCACACACAACACTCACAAGTAGCAGGCACACACAACACTTACAAGTGGCCGGTACACACAACACTTACAAGTGGCAGGCACGCACAATACTTACAATTGGCAGGCACACACAACACTGACAAGTGGCAGGCACACACAACACTGACAAGTGGCAGGCACACACAACACTGACAAGTGGCAGGCACACACAACACTGACAAGTGGCAGGCACACACAACACTGACAAGTGGCAGGCACACACAACACTTACAAGTGGCAGGCACACACAACAAAGATTATTCACTTCACTTAATGGATAATTGTTCTTGCAACAAAATCTTCCTGTGACAGATACGACAAGAATTTACTCGCTGGGCATATAAAATAATGGTACAAGAGTCTGTGAAAAAATCATGGGAATGAGGCACTTATGGGCATAGAAAAATGGTACACACAGAAATAAATGGGTGAATACCACTGCATGAATTCATACATATAATTAGCAGAAAATGCAAGAAAATGCCTGGGTAAGAAAAAAAATTATACAATACGGAAATAACACAAGGTAAAAAAAATTACTTCACATGGAGTAAATGACTGGGGTAAGGAATAAAATACTACACATAGTAAAGAATAAACTTGTATACTACAAAATAATACTTACTACTGGCAGAGAGTAGCATAAAAAACACAGATAAAACTATAAAAATGAAATACGAAAGATGAAGGATGACACTGAAAAATAACGCAATAATAATGAGTCAAAGAAACACTGAGTCTACACTGAAAACACGAGGCTCAAAGTATACAAGAAATTCACTGAAAATGTCTCACACATGCAAATGTATTTAAATGGAAGGAATTGTCTCTAAAGTGGCTTTACAGGTGGTGCACAGCTACAATCTCTTGACCAATTATATGAGCAAAAAAAGCAGTGCTAGGACCTGGTACAAGGGTGGAGAAAGCCACAGGTAGATGAGGTTGGTGGGGAGTGGGTGGCAGGTGGTGGTAAGAGTAGCGGAACAACCTGGCCCACTGTGTGCGCTCACTGCCACACACTAAATTTCACCACTCACAAGAAAACCCAGGTGGCTAAAACCACAATATGTCACAGAGATGGTGAATACCACTCTTACCAGCATCCAACTGATAGCACAAAGTGATACTGGAAACAAGACTTCAGAGGAACTTGCGTGGCTTACTTCTCTCTCTCACAGCTGGGTTAGGAAGCTATGGTGTCTTCTGGCTTAACCCTCGAGAATGGCTGACTGGAAGACATGTAATGATGCACACAGTATGAAGGAGCAGGTGGATGACAGGAGACGAACTGGCGTACTCCCACACTGGCTTACTGGTTGGCTTAATTGCAAAACTCGGATCTACTCCTCGAAAGTAAGCAAAAAACACACTAGCCATAAGGTTGAGAGGCAGCTGCAACTGGCTGTGCAGGCTGGAGCGACACCGGGTAAAGGTGCGTGAGGGAGAGACAGCGGGCTGACTGCTGGAGGTGACGGTACAGAGACGTCCCCTCTGACCTGCGGGCACCACACAACCAATCTTCTAATGGCGGAAATACCTATAAATCCACGCCAACAACGCTTCCACCAATTCTTCCCATGGGTTCCGAAACGTAGATTGGGTAATAACACTCACGTAGGTCGTAAATTTACGTATATTCGACGGACTACATGGGAAGCGCCAAACTTGACCTGCATCTTTCCTGTCTATCATTCAACTGACTCCCGAATGATGCCTGGGTGAGCGGCATTCAAAACATGCTAGGGTCAGTGGTAACGTCAGTGAATAACAAGTGATTCACACAGACAGCTACCTGGAGGTTGCCTGGAGGTTACCTGGAGGTTACCTGGAGCTTATTCCGGGGATCAACGCCCCTGCGGCCATGTCCATGACAAGGCCTCCCGATGGATCAGGGCCTGGTCAACCTGGCTGTTACTGCTGGCCGCACGCAGTCCAACGTATGAGCCACAGCCCGGCTGATCCGGCACTGACTTTAGGTATCTGTCCAGCTCTTTCTTGAAGGCAGCCAGGGGTTTATTGGCAATTCCTCTAATGCTTGATGGGAGGCTGTTGAACAGTCTTGGGCCCCGGACACTTATGGTGTTTTCCCATAGTATACCAATGGCGCCCCGACTTTTAATTGGGGGAATTTTCCATCACCTGCCCAGTCTTTTACTTTCGTAGGGAGTGATTTCTGTGTGCAGATTTGGGACCATTCCTTCCAGGATTTTCCAAGTGTAGATTATGATATATCTCTCCCTCCTGCGTTCCAACGAGTACAAGTCAAGTGCTTCCAAGCGTTCCCAGTAGTTAAGGTGCTTGACAGAACTTATACGTGCAGTAAAGGATCTCTGTACACTCTCTAGATCTGCGATTTCACGTGCTTTGAATGGAGATATAAATGTACAGCAGTATTCCAGCCTAGAGAGAACAAGTGATTTGAAAAGGATCATCATTGGCTTGGCATCTCTCGTTTTGAACGTTCTCATTATCCATCCTATCATTTTCTTTGAACGTGTCGTGGCACTGTTGTGAGCCTTGAAAGTGAGATCCTCAGACATTACTACTCCCAGGTCCCTTACATTATTTTTCTGCTGTATTGTATGGCCAGAGTCTGTAGTATACTCTGTTCTAGTTATTATCTCCACCAGTTTTCCATAACGGAGTAGTTGGAATTTGTCCACATTAAATATTATATTGTTTACTGTTTCCCACTGGAAAACTTTGTTTATATCTTCTTGGAGTTTAACTGCATCCTCAGCAGATGACAGCCTCATGCAGATCCTAGTATCATCCGCAAAGGATGATACGGTGCTGTGATGTATATCTCTGTCTATGTCTGATATGAGGATGAGGAATAAGATGGGGGCGAGTACTGTGCCTTGTGGAACAGAGCTCTTTACTATTGCAGCCTCCAATTTAACTCTGTTGACCACTACTCTTTGTGTTCGATTTGTTAGGGAGTTGAAGATCCATCTCCCCACTTTCCCAGTTATTCCTTTAGCACGTATTTTATGGGGTATTATGCAATGATCGCATTTGTCAAATGCTTTTGCAAAGTCTGTGTATATTACATCTGCATTCTGATTTTCTTCCAGTGCATTCAAGGCCATATCATAGTGATCCAGTAGTTGTGAGAGGCAGGAGCGACCTGTCCTGAACCCATGTTGCCCTGGATTGTGCAAATTTTGGGAATCCAGGTGATTTGCAATCCTGCTTCTTAGAACTCTTTCAAAGATTTTTATGATGTGGGACGTCAGGGCTATTGGTCTATAGTTCTTAGCTATTGCTTTGCAGTCACCTTTATGGAGTGGGGCTATATCCGTCGTTTTAAGTGACTGTGGAATTTCACCCATGTCCAAGCTTCTCCTCCATAGTGTACTTAGGGCACGCGAGAGGGGTTTCTTGCAGTTCTTAATGAAAACAGAGTTCCGTGAGTCTGGGCCCGGGGCTGAGTGCATGTGCATGTTGCCAATGACTTTCGAAATTTATCAGAGTTAGGGTAATGTCGGAAATCTGGCATACATTTATGGAGTTTTGAGGCTCATTCACGAAGAAATCATTTGGGTCGTCAATCATCAGACTGTTTAGTGGTTCACTAAACACAGAGTCATACTGGGATTTCAATATTTCACTCATTTCCTTGTTGTCATCTGTGTAAGTCCCATCCTGTCTGAGTAAGGGCCCAATACTAGATGTGGTATTTGCCTTGTTTTTGGCATATGAAAAGAAATATTTTGATTTTTTTTTCAATTTCATTAATAGCTTTAAGCTCCTCCTCTCTCTCCTGGTTCCTGTAAGAGTCATTTAACTTAACTGGTCAGAGCTTCCTTTCGTGTATCAGATATTCTAGCACTCCTGAGGAGGTCAGTGACTCTTCGTCGTCTTCTGTATAGGGAACGTCTTTCTCTCTCCAGTTTACTCCTGCTCTTCTTCTTTCTTAGGGGAATATGCCTAGAACATGCTTCAGCTGCCAGGAAGTTGATCCTTTCAAGGCACTGGTTTGGATCCATGTCATTTAAGATATCTTCCCAACATGTTTCATTTAGGACATGGTTTACCTGGTCCCAGTTGATATTCTTGTTGTTGAAATTGTATTTTGTGAAGACACCTTCACAGGTACATGCATTCTGCTGATCAGGACCCCTATACATGTACGTCTGGACTTCGATTAGGTTGTGATCGGAAATAGATGTTTTTGATATTCTTATGTCTCTTATCAGGTCCTCATTATTTACGAAGATAAGGTCAAGTGTGTTTTCTAGTCTTGTTGGCTCCACTATCTGCTGGCTTAAGGTGTGTTTTTCGCAGAGGCTTAGTAGCTCATGTGTGTGTGACCTTTCATCTGCGCTACCTCTGGGGATTGTTTCAGCTATAACATTATTTGCTACATTCTTCCATTTTGTACGCCTTAGGTTGAAATCACCACGCAGTAAGATGTTTGGGGATGGAGCTGGAAGGTTTTCCAGACAGTACTCAATTTTCAGTAGCTGTTCCTTGAACTGTTGTGAGGTTGCATCTAGTGGCTTATATACAACCACAATGACTTGATTTTGGTTCTCGATCTTTATTGATAGAATTTCAACTACCTCATTTGTGGTGTTCAGCAACTCCGTGCATGATGGCTCTTTGACACACAGGCCAACCCTCTCTTGTTGCCTTTTCATTGTCACATCTAAAAAGGTTGTAACCACTTATCCATATTTCACTGTCAAAGTGATCTTTTGTATGAATCTCTGTGAAGGCTGCAAACATTGCATTAGACTCCTCTAGAAGTCCACTGATAAAAGGTATTTTGTTGTTGGTGGATGGCTTAAGGCTCTGTATATTAGCAAATATGAACGAGGTTGTATTCTGTGTTTGTTGGGGGAATTTTGTTATTGGCATCAGTAGTTGTAATTCTGGAGAGCCATGGGTGGCCACTGGCTGTGCCTCCAGTCCAACAAGGCTCCAAGTAAGTCAGTAAGTAAGTAAGTAAGTAAGTTTATTCAGGTATACACAAATACAGTTACATAGAATTATCATACATAGCAGCATATGTCTAGAGAACCAAGGATAACCCAAAAAAGTCAGATAGTGACTTATTTCCATTGGGGTCCTTTGGTGGTCCAAGGTGGTGGACTATTTTTGTTATTTCCTTCCATTTTCTTTTTCCGTTTCCTGCCACTAAAAAATCACCTGGAGTTGGGTTGTCGTAGCTACTATTGTTTGTCTTGTGGGGTCTGTGCCTCCTGGTCCCTTTTAGATGGTATGTAGGGCACTCGATGTTGTAACACTGCTTCTGGAGGACCGAGGAGTGACACATTTTTGGGTGAAAGAAAGTACAGGAATAAGAAAGACACACTCATTTAGACAGGAGGTTGCTACATTTTTTGGGATGCTCAAAGTTGCATGTCCCATTTTTTCCGGATATTTCATGCTTACAGATGCTCCAAGCATAATATTTGCACAAATTCACCTTTGGTTGAGAATTGTTGGGAGGTGTGTTGTCAATTTCTGCAGGTTCTGGGACTGCACTATAATCCTCAGTATCCAAGCCAGGGCCACCCCGTCCTGGATTCCACCTACTTTCCCCAGTAGAGGAAGAAGGAGGAGACTCCTCTCCAACATCTGTACTGTGGGCCACAGTCTTGTGCAATGATGGTTGTATATTTACAGTTTTAGTGGTGGTTGTGGTTGGGTCCCTAGTAGAGTCTGGGCTGGCAGTAAGGCTGGGGGCTGGGACTGAGTCAGCACTGGGGCTGGGGGCTGAGCCTGGGCCAGCACCAGCACTGTGGGTATTAGTGCTATGACTGGGAGATGGGTCTGGTTTAGCACTATGTGGGTGACTAGATAGTTTCGAGTCATCTGCTGTGGTATGGGCATTCTGCATTTTTTGATACACTATCTCTTGCTCCCATGTTTTATATATTTTTGGTAGACTATCCAAGAGGTCATCTTTGTTTTCTTGATTATTTTTATCATTTATTACTCTCCTTAGTACCTTTCTGATACCTGCCCAAAGTTCTACATCTTCATTGCACAACCAGAAACACCTTGCTAGTTCGAGGTCATTTTTTTAGGCTGTATTTAGTCTAGTACAAGAGATATGGTGTTTGGAAAAGCATAGATTGCATGTGATTCTGGATTTCCTTACAAAGATTTTTTTTATATGTCCCACAGATATGCTGTGCTGACATTCTGTCTGTATCCTACTACACTCTGTATGCCACGGAAGAAAACTGATTTCCACTTTACCTTTCTCTTGCTGGTGCCAGTAATATGCAAGATGTATTTATACGAACGAAGTTTGCAGTATGTGGGTGGTGGGTGTAGGGTGGGTGTGAGGGTTAGGGTGTATGTGCGTGGCCTGAGTGACTCCTGCAGTGATGCCAGACGTATGTTATACACTTCTGTCATGGGATATCACATTCAGTTTAGACCATTTCCATTATGTTAATCACTATCCTTGTGTTGTTCCGCTGACAATTTAGGTTCACTAGGTCTTTCTGTTATGTCTCGGTATCCTAGTCTATTCGTTATATGTGGTAACTCAAACCTATGTGCGTCACTTGTCACATGTCAACACCAGGGCAAGACTTACCCACATTGCCACACTTCACTATTATTTTTATTATTATTTTTTAATTTCCTTTTATGTAGTGCTGTACACTGTTTATCTCAAGGATATACACTGTATTCTTTCAAAATACACTTTTCACTGCGCTATACTGGGATCATTGTTTTATTATTTACGCAGCAGCTAGGCCTACACTCTTTCCTCTACACTCTATGGAAAAGTTTATTTCCTGTTTAGTAGAGGTAACGGTAGTATGATCAATTTATGTATGCTGTGATTCCCTGCACCTCAATGCTACCACCACTTGTTTTATCTCTTATGGCTATAGTAATTACTCATCCGTTATTAACACTTCACTGGACCTCTGGCAATAGTTTGCTAGTACCAGTCGCTTGTAAGATATTCCCATATCTACACTATGTATTGTATGCTATACTGGGGGATAATTAACAATATGTTCATTGGTCTCCTTGTTCACTTTGTACCATCTCATTTCTGTGGATGGTTTACAGCAATGTCACGTCCCGTTTGTGATGCCACGTCAGTGTCATGATGTCATTGGTATAAAATGGTTGCACTGCACCTTCAACACTGCCTCCACTGAGCCTTGGCATATGTTTTCTATTCCTTCTCACTATTCCACATATATCAGTATTGTTCACACGTAGGAACTCAGCGAGCATAGGGCTTGTATACCAACTGTCTGTGTACAATGTATGGCCCTTGCCAAGGTATGGTTCCATCATTTTTCGAACAACATAACCAGAAATGCCCAACATGCTCCTGGTATCGTCGAGTGTTTTCCCCGGTGTATACAATCACATCCAACACAAGACCACTCTCACAGTCACACATAAAAGTTTTATACCAAAGCGATGACGTTTCCTCGGTATATATTGCTTGAATGACAGTCGTCCCTTGAACAGAATCAAGGACTCGCCAACAGCAATGTTCTTGAAGGGATAAAAGTAGGCACTGAATTTCTGCTTCACGTAGATAAACACTTCCCGGATTTTGTATAGAAGGTCATTTCTGTTGGGCCTATTCCTGACTGAGAAGTACAACATTCATAGCAACAGAATGAATCTGTTGCAGGGAAAGAGGTCACGGAAGACAGGAGTACTGATAAAGTCTGTGGCCCAGTAGTTACGTATATTGTTTTTATACGTATGTGGCATAAGCATGACAGTGGCAAGGAATAAATACATTTCATCCACTGTTGTATCTTTCCATCTGCGCAGCCGTGACAATTCCCCAACCTCTGCTGTATTGTCCATAATATAGCGGTAATAATTGTTCGTCTGGGTCACTATCAAGTTCATTATAGGCTCGTCAAAGTATAACTGGAAAAAGTCTAACTCTGTATACTCATTCGTTATGGGGCATTCTGGCAGAATGCCACTTCCACTCGCATCAAAATCAAAAGGCTGTGGAACGAATATACTTTGTGTCCAGTTCCACTCTCGGTCACATGGTTTAGGGTGGACCTCAGACATGGGGCATGGGGAAGCAGAAGGGGGGACATGTGTGCAGGCAGCACATGGTTGAGGGTATGCCGGGCGGTCCTTTGTCTGTCCACCCACCGCGGCCTGGACCATGCCACCCACCACTATTTCCTCCATCCCCGCATATTCACCTTCATGATCAATTTCACTATCAGTGAACTGCAGACACATTCATCACCTTCAAAACTACCATTAGAAAACATCCTATCTCCCTGATACACCCTGTCAACTAATTTTTTTTTATTTAAAAACACAGTATACAGTAGACATGTATATCACACATAATTGACGTGATCACAAAACATGAAACATTTACAAAAAAAAAAAAAATTCCTTATAATTAACAAATACAATACATCAAAAATTGCTATTATCCTACCCTACTTACGTGCCCTTAACTCATATGACTGTATATTTATTTATTTATTTATTTATTTATTATAAATTTGTGCACACATACAGAGGTACAAAAAAAAAAATACAGATAAGAGCAGTATGCCAAAGCCACTTATACTATGCATAGCATTACGGGCTGGCTTAAAATTAACTTAAGATTAACTAAGCAATGATGAAGTCAGTGATAAAACATTAATGTAAACAGATTACTATAAAGCACAAGTGAGTATTACAAAGACAGGTCATATGAAGGATTCTGTTAGGTAGTGTATTTAAAAAATAATAAAGTTAGATTCGGTTTTAGGTTTAACATTTATGTGATATAATTGTGAGAAACATTTAAGATATACAATTTATAAGGTTCAGTTATTCAGTATTTATTTGGTTTTGGGTGAGTAAGTGATCTTTGAGTAGAGACTTGAATTTATAAACAGGTAGTGTTTCTTTTATATTTACAGGTAATGAATTCCAGATTTTAGGGCCTTTTATGTGCATTGAGCTTTTGCATAGTGTGAGATGAACACGAGGAACATCAAAGAGTGATCTGTGCCTTGTGTTATGGTCATGTGTTCTGTTGAGGTTGGCAAGGAGATGTTTGATGGGAGGGTTAATATCAGAGTTAAGTGTTCTATGTATGTAATAGGTGCAGTAATAAGTATGGATGTTTTGTATGGTGAGTAGGTTTAGTGTATTGAATATTGGTGGAGTGTGCTGCCTGTAGTGAGAATTTGTTATCATTCTAACTGCAGCCTTTTGTTGGGTAATTAGTGGTCTGAGATGGTTAATTGTTGTTGAGCCCCATGCACAAATTCCATAGGTGAGATAGGGGTAAATAAGAGAGTGATATAGGGCCAGGAGGGCTGACTGTGGAACATAGTACCGTATCTTCGATAGTATGCCTACAGTCTTGGAAATTTTCTTAGAAATTTGTTGTATATGTGTATGAAATTTGAGTCTATTATCTAGGTGGATTCCTAAGAATTTTCCCTCTGTTAGCTTTGTGATAGGTGATCCGTTTATCATTATGTTAAGAGGGACATCTGTAGCTCTGTTACCAAACTGAATGAAGTAGGTTTTGTCAATGTTTAGTGTAAGTTTGTTAGTCCTCATCCAGGTAGATATTTTCTGTAATTCGGTATTTACAGTATTGGCTAGTGTGACTGGGCTCGGGTGAGAGAAGACGTATGTAGTGTCATCTGCAAATAGTGTGGGTTTGAGTAATTGCGAAGCATTTGGAAGGTCATTTATGTATAGGAGAAAGAGAAGAGGGCCAAGGACACTTCCCTGTGGGACACCAACTGTAATTGGTTGCGCAGAAGAGTTTGCCCCATTTGCGTACACATATTGGCTTCTGTTGCTGAGGTATGACTTGAGGTAATTGAGGGAGTGCCCTCTTATACCATAGTGTGACAATTTTACGTGGAGCAAGTCATGGTCAACTGTATCAAAAGCTTTACGTAAGTCAATGAAGATCCCCAGTGGGACTTCTTTTTTCTCTATTGCAGTGTATATATGTTCTAGCATGTGTATAATAGCATCATTAGTATTTTTATTAGGCCTGAATCCAAATTGGCAGGGGTTGAGTATGTTTTGGGAGATAAGGTAGGAGTAGATTCGTTTATGAATTAATTTTTCGAAGATTTTTGAGAGAGGGTGTAAGTTGGATATTGGCCTATAGTTATTCAACTCTGTTTGGTCTCCTCCTTTGTGGATCGGGGTGACCCTTGCTATTTTGAGTACTGTAGGGAAGGTGGAGGATTCAATGGATTTGTTAAAGAGTGTTGCAATGATTGGAGATAGCACTTGTGACACTTTTTTGTATATAAAGGGTGGTAAGGTACTTAAATCTCCTGCCTTGTTTTTTAGTGCATTGATAATAAGGGAGACTTCGTATGGGTTAGTTGGAGCTAGGAACAGTGTGTTCGGGTAGTTGCCGGTGAGGTAGTCATTTGGTGGGGTATCTGAGCTTGGGATTTTATTGGCAAGGTTTTGTCCTATAGTGGAGAAGAAATCATTGAGTCTGTTTGCTGTTTCTGTTGGTGGGAGTTGGGGTTCATCTGTTTTTGCTAATTTTATTTCGCTATTTCGTGATATCTTTTTTGTTCCCAGAATTTCAGATAGGGTTTTCCAGGTCTTTTTTATATCACCTCATAAGTTGGATAATCTGTTCTCATAATACAATTTTTTTGCCCTTCTTATCAGGCTGGTTAGGATTGACGAGTAACGTTTTGTTTGGTCTCTGGTTATGTGACCCATTCTGTACTGTTTTTCATATTGGTGTTTTGTATTTATGGATTTGAGAATGCTGGGTGTTAGCCAGGGACTGTTCAGTCTCTTTGCTGCCATCTGTTTAGTTTTTTTAGGGCAGTGCTTGTTATAGAGGTATTGGGTCTTTTTTAGAAAATTATTAATACATTCGTCAATATCTGTATAGATTTCTAGCTCAGTGTGCCAATCAATGTTTGCTACTGCTGTTGTGAAGTTATTAATGGCTGCCTCATTGTGAAGTCTGAATATACAAAACTTTCTATGTGCACTAATGCTTTGGCCTCTCAATTTATATTGTAATATTAGCATTTAATACACCAAAACATTCTGAAGCTATTCATCCCCGAATTTTTGTATTTTGTTTTTAAAACCTCTCAGTATACAATATACGTGTATATCATACACGAGTGACTCAAATCACAAAATATGAAGACATATATAAGTGCTACAACATCCGCATCACTAACAAAAAACCGCAACAAAACTTTTTTTTTTTTTTTTTAAACAGTCTAAAAGATAAAATAAAAAATAATTAATTAGCTCCTAATCTTTCATATAATTATAATCTCATTGCCGAGAGACTCACCGCACTTACAACTTCGTGCAGGCACATGCTACCCCCCCCCCTGCCTTTTCCTTTTATCTCTCACCACCTATCCTAATTACAGGGTTACACAGGCTTATACTGTACTTCCCTCAAAAACAATATACATTAATATGTCAGCACGTGTACATGGCCTTGGGTCCCACGTAGGACATCAGTACCATTACCAGTACAGAATACAATGATATAATACTGAACATTATCATGAGAATAAAGATTCATCATGCACATACAATAGTCATATAATTAAAAAATTTTCATGCAGGTTCATACATGTTCTGTCCTTATTTTTTCAGCAATAACACGAAAGAACAAAACCGGTTGACTAATCTGACTCAATCCCCATTAAGGGCATTGCACAATAAAAATTGCCACTCCTAACCAATACGTCACAATTCATCATAATATTCATGTCATTACAACCCACACATATACATGGTTAGGTACACTAGAGAAAGATGCCATTTATGTGATGATAAAATTGACGAAGCCTGACACTACACAGATCATGAATTCATGAATAAACACAGCTAACCTAAGTAACAATTCAAATTTTGTTGACAGCAATGAAATATACCTGGGATAAATGCAACCCAAAACTGTAGTTAACACCGGATTTCTGTTGTTAACCAACCACTAACTCTTATACCTAAAAGCTGAAATTTTCTACCACAGAGCAACTATGCAGGGTCACAGCACCTCACAAACAAAAGCTGAACAACGATCAAGTTTAACTTGGGTGCAAAATTAAGATCATACTGCGCTAAACCCGAGATCCCAAGATTTAGTTATCATGGTTTAAAGATTATCCTGTATGCAGGGAACATAACCATAGGTTGCCAAATTTATCATGCATCTCCTTCCCACTCCATTCATAACCCTCCCACCATCCACACAACAAAGGAACCTAAACCAACCTACCCTCATGCATCCCCCGGTAGGAGACCAACCCTTTGCCCGCCCCCTGGGTTCACGAGGAGGAGGTCACTCACAGTGAGATTCCGGTAACCCTCCGAGAAGCTAATTACCCACCGCCCCCCATAGACTTGGCTATTCCTACACATCGTTCTATAAAATCTCGCTGCTAACGCTTTTATTCTCAACTCTCCCCGAACCTCCCTCATCCCCCAAGATACATGTAAATAATCGGTCATGACATACATTAAAGCCCTACCCACATCACCCAGCACCCCAGTTACATCCAACAATAAAGCCCTTAGGAATGGCCATTTCCCCCCCCCCAAAAAAAAAAAGTCTGATAACGCTCACCATCCATACTCTCACCCCCTCCAAAGAGGGACAAAAAAATACCACATGAAAAACCGTTTCGGTGTCCCCACAGTGCAAGCATGAGGCCTCTCTTACAAGACCCATTTTACACAACACATCCCTGGAGGCCAAAATTCCCATTAGAAAACGATATACTATCTCCTGTACCCCTGCTGGTAATCTAAGCAAGCCAAACTCCCTCTATATGCTCATCCAGTCATATGTTGGATGTACAGCAAGCCCCTGTAAGACACCCTTACCCACCACAGCACCCACCATCCTTTTGACCTTTAATTTGGACACCTGTCTACATTCAATAAAACCCTCAACATGTCTTCACAATACCTCAAATCCCTTCCACACCACCATCTTCGTGCATCCTCCATTACCCTACTACCCTGACTCCCCAGTTCCCCCCAGTCCGGATATATCTTTGTTTAATATATAAAGCCATTACTCTATGACCCAATGGCATCAGGCCAAGACCCCCATGTCTCACATCCGTCATCACCATGTCCTTGCGCAACCATGCCCTCCCAAACCCCCACACATACCTTACAACCTTCCTCTGGATTTCCGCAATATCCTGTGCTCTTAAAGGGAACACCTCAGCCACTCCCCACACCTTACTGTAAACCAGAGAGTTGACCACTAAAACTCTCTGCTGTAATGTTACATCCCTAGCCCTTAAGCCTCCAAGCCTATCCAAAACCCTGCCTAATTTATCTTCCTGCAATCCTGCACTTCCGCCATGTACCATACTCCACAAATCCTAATTCTGTCCACTATTGACCATCCCAACCCCTCCCCCAAGCTCCTGTCTATCCAATCCCCAACCTATAATAGTCTCGACTTCATTAAATTAACTCTCATACCCGTAGCATCCCCAAATATCTGAATGACTCCACCAACCTTCCTTAGATCTTCCTCATGCATTACCAGAACTGTAGTATCATCTAAATACCCAACAATACCCCTCGCCCACCCCCCATTATCCCCTGTCCATTCATCACCTCATCCACTAGCCCATAAAATGGATTCTGTACGCAGGCAAACAGTAACATCACGAACAAAATCAACTTTCACTCTAACATTGTTGCATGCCGGCATATAAACACCAATGAAACATACTCTCCGCACCCCCCAGTTCCCATCTACCCTTACGACCCTCCCCCTCCCTCCTCCTCCCTCCTCCCTCCTCCCAACCCATGACACGCAATGGGCTGGTCTCCTTTACAGCCACTGCCACCCCTCCTTTTAATTGCAAAGCATTACTGACAAATAGGTTATAACCCCGCAAACGCAATTCACACCCTAACCTATGGTTATGCTCCTGCAAAAAACATACATCTACATTAAACCTTCGTAAAAACCATTCTAACCAATCCCTTTTTACCTCAGATTTAAGACCATTTACATTTATTGTGACACACTTGAACTTCCCAGAAAAGGCGGCTTACCCCTATGCCGCTGTGGCTTACTCAATTCACCTTTCATGGTACCCGTACCATTTTTATCATTTTTCCTAACCTGTCCACCAACCCCTCCTTGTCCTCCCCCACCGAGCTTCCCTGGTACACCCCCTTCCCTGCTTGCCTTTTCCCCCACATCTACCCATGACTTCTTCCCAGGTCTCTGCCCAGGTGTTAAAACCTCATCGACGTCCAAGGCACCCGCAGTCCATTTGTGTGAGCTCTCACTCACACACATATCTACCTCATGCGAGTCCTCCTGATGGACTTCCACCACCAATTCCCTGCCCTCTCTGTCATTCCGCGAACCCTCCACCTGTCCCTGCTGCTCATCCATCAGCTGCACCTCACTTAACTTCTCGGGTCCGTCCTCCCCAACCTCTGGCTTGTCCAAGAATTCCTGCAGCACTGCTTCCAACATCCTCTCCTGGGTAGACTCTTCCACATCCACCCTTCCCTCAGGCGATGGGGGGGGGCTCTCCCCTGTCACCTCCGGGAGGGTAACACACGTCCCCATCACCTCTTCCACCTTGTCCACCTCCTCACTCCAGAGATTCGTCTTCTGTCCATCCACAACCCCAACTCCACATCCACATTGCACGGTTGCTGATCCATCATCCACGATAACGCCATCCTAGGGGCTTGCCTTCGAGGACACTGCGCCGCCAAGTGCTCGTAAGAATCACATAATCGGAAAGTTTCCTCTGCCCCGCATAGTGAACAAATACCTGGGACCTATAGCCTGTCAGCGTAACATACGAGGGTATTCAATTCAATTCAAATTCAATTCAAAGTTTATTCTCTATAAGGATTACAATGCTGAGTTTACAGAAATTTGGTTATTGTGTGGTTTACATGTAGTAAAATAGTGATTACAGAGTGTACCACTAGAACGCTTAGCATGGCTAGGCATTTCTGGCAGACTTAGTTTTATTCTTAATTGTAAAATATTACAAATTATGAGGTAAGTTGGTATTATGGCTAAGTGACTAAATACTAGTTTGTGAGTTTAGCAATGTGAATGCTTTTGTTTTGGCACAGTACATAGTTTCAGTATTGGAGTATCACAGGATTCATTATTTTAAGATTGAGATTAATATTTCTGTTTATGGTCAAATGAGTGAGTGAGTGTAAGTGTGAACCACCAGGTGGTATTCGTGTAGTTAGTTGACGGGGTGTATCAGGGAGATAAGATGTTTTCTAATGGTAGTTTTGAAGGTGATGAATGTGTCTGCAGTTCTAGAGTTCTCAGGTAGGGTATTCCAGATTTTAGGGCCTTTGACATACATTGAATTTTTGTAAAGGTTTAGTCGGACGCGGGGAATGTCGTAGAGATGTTTGTGTCTGGTGTTATGCCTGTGGGTTCTGTCACAACTATCAAGAAAGCGTTTTAGGTCAAGGTTGATATTAGAGTTTAAGGCCCTGTAGATGTAGATTGCACAGTAGTAAGTGTGGATGTACTGAACTGGGAGTAAGTTTAGGTCTATGAAGAGTGGGGGGGTGTGTTGCCAGGGATGGGATTTAGTGATTATTCTTACTGCAGCTTTTTGTTGGGTTATTATTGGCTTTAGGCGTGTTGCTGCAGTTGATCCCCAAGCACAAATAGCATAGGTGAGGTATGGATAAATAAGTGAGTGGTATAGTGTGAGAAGGGCATTTTGTGGCACGTAGTATCGTATCTTGGAGAGGATCCCAACCGTTTTGGATACTTTTTTGGTTATATGCTGGATATGGGTGCTGAAATTCAGGTTGTTGTCAAGGTATAAGCCTAGGAATTTGCCCCCATTATTTCTGGTAATTAGAGTGTTGTCAATCTTAATGTTAATTTGTGCATCTCCTGCTCTGCTACCAAACATAATATAGTAGGTTTTGTCAGTGTTAAGCGTAAGTTTATTGGCTGTCATCCAAGTCGATATATTGGCCGCCTCAATGACATCTTCAGGGTGCAGGACCCCTCAGGCAGCCCTTCAAATGGCCCGTCCCTCCACACCCCCATACTAGCTGTATGAACAGTTCCATAATTGCTGAAGGCTTCCTGAATGCCATACGACGTTGCCTCAAAGGGTACATTACGTACCTTTACCCACGTGTAATATTTCAAAACATCATATAGACACACCTCTACTGTTGAATTCACACTCATCCTCCTTTCCTGAAATTCATCCACAATCCTGGTGTAAAAGCCGACTCCTGTAAACTTCACAAAAGCTCTTGTCATTCCATTAAGGGCTACACCATACAATTCATCGTTCGGTATCCCGTAGACGTCCCTAATTATGGCCGATAACAGTACATGCATTGTCGCACTGCTTAATGTTCCTCGAACTTATTCAATACAGACAGTATTCACTCTCCGGCTGATACGATCCGCCATGTTGGTGCCTAAGTCAAGCAGTCACCACCAGGTGGCGTGTAGGGAGACTCAAAAAGCGTCCTATATTCCCAGTGGTCGAGAGACGAATGTGGCACGAATATACTTTGTGTCCAGTTCCACTCTCGGTCACATGATTTAGGGTGGACCTCAGACATGGGGCATGGGGAAGCAGAAGGTTGAGGGTATGCCGGGCGGTCCTTTGTCTGTCCACCCACCGCAGCCTGGACCATGCCACCCTCCACTATTTCCTCCATCCCCGCATATTCACCTTCATGATCAATTTCGCTATCAGTGAACTGCAGACACATTCATCACCTTTAAAACTACCATTAGAAAACATCTTATCTCCCTGATACACCCTGTCAACTAATTACACGAATACCACCTGGTGGTTCACACTTACACTCACTCACCCATTTGACCATAAACAGAAATATCAATCTCAATCTTAAAATAATTTATTTATTTATTTATTTATTTATTTATTTATTTATTTATTTGAACATGATACAGTGAAGTACAAAAGAAAACAGTTAAATGCAGCATGCCAAAGCCACTTCAATGCATAGCATTACGGGCAGGCTTAAAATTAACTTAAGATTAACTAAGCAATGAAGTATTCAGTGGTAAAACATTATTGTAAACAGATAACAATTAAGCACAAATGAATATTACAAAAACAGGTCGTATTGTTGCTTGCATTGCTGTACAATCAGTATTTATTTATTTATTTATTTATTTATTTATTTAATTTGAACATGAAACAGAGAAGTACAAGGAATACAATTTTTAAATTGCAGCATGCCAAAGCCCCTTGTATGCAGAACATTATGGGCAGGCTTAAAATTAACTTAAGATTAACTAAGCAATGATATATTCAGTGGTAAAAAAATTATTGTAAAACAGATAACAATTTAGTACAAATGAGTATTACAAAGACAGGTCATATGGTCATTTACTCTGTTGCTGAGTAATCAGTAGAATGGAGTATTCTGTTAGGTAATGAAGTTAAATAGTAACAAAGTTTGATTGGGTCACAGGTTGACATTTATGAGATACAATAATGAGACATATATGAGATACAATTTATGAGATACAATTATTCAGTATTTATTTAGTTGTGGGTGAATAAGTGATTTTTGAGAAGAGACTTGAATTTATAAACAGTGTTTCTTTTATATTCACAGGTAATGAATTCCAGATTTTAGGGCCTTTTATGTGCATTGAGTTTTTGCATAGCGTGAGATGGACTCGAGGGACATCAAAGAGTGATCTGTGCCTTGTGTTATGGTCATGTGTTCTGTTGAGGTTGGCAAGGAGATGTTTGAGGGGAGGGTTTATGTCAGAGTTAAGTGTTCTATGTATGTAGTAGGTGCAGTAATAAGTATGGATGTTTTGTATTGTGAGTAGGTTTAGAGTTTTGAATATTGGCGGAGTGTGCTACCTGTAGTGAGAATTTGTTATCATTCTGACTGCAGCCTTTTGTTGGGTAATTAATGGTCTGAGATGGTTTATTGTTGTTGAGCCCCATGCACAAATTCCATAGGTGAGATAGGGGTAAATAAGTGAGTGATATAGGGCCAGGAGGGCTGACTGTGGAACATAGTACCGTATCTTCAATAGTATGCCTACGGTCTTGGAAATTTTTTTGGAAATTTGTTGTATATGTGTTTGAAATTTGAGTCTATTATCAAAGTGGATTCCCAGGAATTTTCCCTCTGTGAGTTTTGTGATAGGTGATCCATTTATCAATATGTTAAGAGACACATCTGCTGCTCTGTTACCAAACTGAATGTAGTAGGTTTTGTCAATGTTTAGAGTAAGTTTGTTGGCCCTCATCCAGGTTGATATTTTCTGTAATTCGGTATTTACAGTATTGGCTAGCGTGACTGGGCTCGGGTGAGAGTAGACGTATGTAGTGTCATCTGCAAATAGTGTGGGTTTGAGTAGTTGCGATGCATTTGGTAGGTCATTTATGTATATGAGAAAGAGAAGAGGGCCTAAGACACTTCCCTGTGGGACACCAACTGTAATTGGCTGTGCGGAAGAGTTTGCTCCATTTGTGTACACATATTGGCTTCTGTTGTTGAGGTATGACTTTAGGTAGCTCAGGGAGTGCCCTCTTATACCACAGTGCGACTAACTAGTCATAAGTTGGCCTGTGATACTCCAATACTGAAACTATGTATAGTGCCAAAACAAAAGCATTCACATTGCTAAACTCACAAACTAGTATTTAGTCACTTAGCCATAATACCAACTTACCTCATAATTTGTAATATTTTAAAGTTAAGAATTAATCTAAGTCTGCCCGAAATGCCTAGCCAAGCTAGGTGTTCTAGTGGCCCCCTCTGTAATTAGTATTTTACTACATGTAAACCACACAATAACCAAATTCTGTAAACTCAGCATTGTAATCCTTATAGAGAATAAACTTTGAATTTGAGTTTGAATTTGAATTTGAAGAAGCACGCTTCACTTGTGAATAATGATCACTGTCACTAGACGAATCCTCTAACGGCATAAAATCAATCTCATAGTTACTTATATCACTTTCACTATCACTAAAACACCGGGAAAAATGATAGTTTCCTCTTGTGTAGTTGCCACATTGGCCACCCCATATGTGATGGGCTGATGGTTATCTGGGTTATCGTCTTTATTTTCACTATTTCCTTGATTATTAGTAGCCACATCTGCGTCAGATCCACTAAACTGATGTTCTGTATCACTTTCCTCGAATAATAGAGTGCTAATACGACGGGGCCTGTGTGGATCACGAGGATGTGCCATGATGTTGACTCAAGATGGAGCTGAATGTAACTTGTCCTACCATGCGGTACCCAGGCGTCCCAGATTTTTTCATACTCTGCACACTGAGTGTGCACACCCATTCTCTCATGTCTAGGCGACTCAGGCCTATTGCGCCAATTTTGAAGGAATGAAAAATGAAAAATGAAACATAAATGTATGTCTTGGGCAGTAGCGGTAAAAAACGTATGTATACGTTTAGACCGTTTTCGGGTTAATCTCATCTCAGATGAGACTGTAACATGTCGAGGAAGAATTCATAATTCTTTAACTACTTAAAGAAGCAATACATCCAATACTGACCCCCAGAATCATTGGCCAACAAAAGTGACTGTAAAAAATGCCCACAGTAACTTGTTACATGGTGGGGTAGCTGACATACACTGTCACATACAACAGTCCTACTGGATACCTCAAGATCGGCAAAGCATGAGAAGACAAATAAGGGACTGCATCACATGTCGTCACTTCGATATCTGAGTATTTCAGTATCCAGGTACACTTACATATCCCGCTGAGTGAGTATGTCATGACACTCCATTTGAGGTGACATGACTAAAACCGTTGACAAAGTTACTATTAAGGAATACATCTATTTGTTCGTCAGTGCTACAACTAGAGCAGTACATGCAAAAATAACTAATGACATGTCTGTTGTAACCTTTATCAAACTATTCAGAAGGTTTGCTGCCAAAATGGCGTGTTTCAGACTGATAATTTCAGGTAATGCAACGAACTTTGTTGTCGGTGCTACTAAAACAAAAGCATTCACATTGCTAAACTCACAAACTAGTATTTAGTCACTTAGTATTTAGTCAACTTATTCCACAATTTGTAATAATTTAGGGTTATGAATTAAACTAAGTTTGCCTGAAATGCCTAGCCATGCTAGGTGGTCTTGTGGCCCCCTCTGTAATTAGTACTTTATTACATGTAAACCACAAAATAACCAAAATCTGTAAACCCCGCATTGTAATCCTTATAGAGAATACACTTTGATTTGATTTGATATATAAGCAAGAACTTGATCAGACAGAGATGCAACAGATGCTGAATCAGCGCAGTTGTCGTTAGAGACACGTTCCTCCCGAGGCTTCATGGCAAGGCGGATTTTATGAGAGAATGATAGGTATTATAATACGTTGTTTAAAGGAGACTCTTCATTGTCAGCGAATCGACTTAGAAGCATTTCCAGTAGTCATAACTGAAGCAGAAAACAGAGTCAACAAGAGACCTCTAGCTAATTATACCAATGATCTGGACAATCTGGAAATGTTAAGTCTGTCTCATTTACTCCATGGCAGTTCCTCCCATGAATGGTAAAGAAATCATGGAGGATGCCACTTATCTCGAACCTGAGTAACTCAGACGTAAATTCAAACACCTCAATAAAGTGATTGAACGTTGGAAGATAATTTTGCGAGAAGACTATGTTACTCGTCACTCCTTGAAAGAAAATGCTACAGTACATACTGCCAGGCACATCATCTAAAGGGGACAAGAAGACAGAGACTAGCCAGACTATGGGAAACAAAAGAGGGGAGCCATAACCTCTCCAGAGAAAGAGTTTTTTTTAGTGCCTGGAAGGAAAAAAGACTGGCAAGAAATGACAGAAATACTACACCACCTGAAAACACTTCTGGAGCAGAGGCACAGTCATTGGCCTCCACTCCGGAACAACAGATATTTGAATCAGTAAATAAAACCCCCCAAATTCCATCAGTATAACAACATTTGTCTATGCAAACATACAGGATCTAAAACCATGAAAAAACAACAAAATTCCATGCATCAAGGGACTGCTCATGGAGTCAAATGCAATGCTTGAAGCATTCACGGAGACTCACATAAAGGATCATTTTTGACAACTGAATATGGATCCCAGGTTATAACCTATTCTGATGTGACAGACTAAACAGGAAACAACGGGGGTTTGGCTTGTATATCACAGAGTTACTAATTTGCTCAGAATTACTAGACACCTCAAATGATGTAGTTGAAGTTTTGGTGGTAAAGATTGAAAGGCAAAACCATGTCATTGTGATTGAATACAACCCTCCAGATGCAACTTCTCAGCAATTCCGGGAGCAGTTGAAAATTGACCACTGTCTGGATAATCTCCAAACTTCTGCCTAATACATCTTGCTACTGGGAGATTTCGACTTGAGACACCTAAAATAGAGGAGTGTAGCAAATAATATTTATGAAGAGATCACCCCAGGAGGCAGCGCAGATGAAAATTCACACACATACGAGCTATTAAATCTCTGCACCAAATTTACTTTAAACCAGTAAATATTAGAGCCTACATGACTAGAAAATACACAGGACCTCATCTTCACTAACAACGACGATCTGATACTATAACCTTATCAAAGACAATACACTCAGATCACAATGGGAGCAACTCAACCATGACCTAAATGAAACAAGCTGGGATGATATCCTAAACAACAGAGATCCGAGCCTTTGCCTAGAAAAAATAAACTCTGTGGTTCTTGAGATCTGCTCAAGACACATTCCATTAAGAAAAAGAAAGAGAGGAAGTAAACTGGAAAGGGAGAGACCCTCCCAATACAGACGAAGGTGAAGAGTCACAGAGCTGCTAAGTGGGGCCAATATATCTGACATATGAAGGGAGGCGCTGGTCAGTGAAATTGCAAATATTGAACTTAAGCTGAAGAAATCTTACAGGAGACAAGAATCGCAGGAACAACTAAAAGCTGTAATGGAAATTGAAAAGCAAAACGAAATACTTCTACTCTTATGCCAAATCTAAGGGAAAAACAATATCCAGTATTATGCCTGTGCTTAGGTGAGATGGGACATACACAGATGACAGCCAAGAAATGAGTTAGATACTAAAGCTCCAGTACAACAAGTGTTCAGCGAGCTGCTACTCAGACTAAGGGTGGACAATCGGAATGAATTCTTAATGAAGAAGTCCTAAAATACCGTCATCTCAAAAATCTCGGATATTAAGAAGTAAGATCGCCAACCACCTAGATACCCATCAATTACACAACCCAGGGCAACACGAGTTTACAGCAGGTCGCTCCTGCTTGTCCCAGCTATTGGACCACTATGACAAGGTCCTGGATGCTGTAGAGGATAAACAAGATACATATGTAGTATATGCAGAGTTTGTAAAAGCTTTTGACAAGTTTGACCATTGTGTAATATTGCTCAAAATGAGTGATAAAGGAATAACAGGGAAAGTTGGTAATGGATCTAGAACTTCCTGACAAATACAACACAAAGAGTAATAGTATACAGAATAAAGTCTGAGGCAGCTACAGTGAAAAGCTCTTTTCCACATGGCCCAGTACTCACTCCCATTGTATTCCTCATCCTCATATCTGACATAGACAGAGATGTTAGCCGTAGCTCCGTGTCTTCCTTTGCAGATGACACCCAAATTGCCATTGCAGTGACGTTCGTTGAAGACACTGCAAGACTTCAAGTGGACATTAACAAAATCTTCAAATGGGCCATTCAAAACAATATGAAGTTTAATGAAGAGAAATTTATACTTCTCAGATATGGAAAACTTGAGAAAATTAAAACTGTATCAGGGTATACAGCAAATTCTAACCATACAATAGAGCAAAAAAGTAATGGGAAGGACCTAGGAGAGATAATGTCAGAGGATCTCGTCACAACAATGTACATATCTGAACATTAAAATGGTATAAAATACCGACAGGTTGTTAGGTAAGACACATATGCAACAGTTAGGTATCTTTATTATGAAACGTTTCGCCTACACAGTAGGCTTCTTCAGTCAAGTACAGAAAAGTTGATAGAAGCAGAAGATACTTGAAGACGATGTAATCAGTCCAACACCCTTAAAGTTTTGAGGTGGTCAGTCCCTCAGTCTGGAGAAGAGCATTGTTCCATACTATGGAACAATGCTCTTCTCCAGACTGAGGGACTGACCACCTCAAAACTTTAAGGGTGATGGACTGATTACATCGTCTTCAAGTATCTTCTGCTTCTATCAACTTTTCTGTACTTGACTGAAGAAGCCTACTGTGTAGGCGAAACGTTTCATAATAAAGATACCTAACTGTTGCATATGTGTCTTACCTAACAATGTACATATCTACTGCATCTGCTAGGCAAATGGTGGGATGGATAATGAGAACCTTCAGAACAAGGGACGCCAAGCCCATGATGATTCTCTTCAAATCACTTCTTCTCTATAAGCAGGAATACTGTTGTTCACTAACTGCTTCCTTCAAGGTAGACGAAATTGCTGACCTGGAGAGTGTACAAAAACTTTCATAGCACACATAAATACGAAAAGACACCTAAATTACTGGGAGCAGTTGAAGTCCCTTGATTTGAATTCCCTGAAATGCAGGCGAGATAAATTCATGGAAAATTTTAGTGGGATTAGTGCCAAACTTGCACATGAAGATCACTCCCTATGAAAGCGAAAAACTCAACAGGAAATGAAATATTCCCCCAGTGAAGAGCAGAGGCGCCTCAAGTACACTTAGAGACAACACAGTAAGTGTCTGGGGCCCAAGACTGTTCAACTGCCTCCCAGCATACATAAGGGTGATTACCAATAGACCCCTGGCTCTCTTCAAGAAGGCACTGGACAAGCACCTTGGGTCAGTACCTGACCAGCCAGGCTGTGGTTTGTACGTCAGTTTGGTTGCATCCAGTAGTAAAACACTGGTTAATCAGACCCCGATACACCACTAGGCCTGGTATCAGACTGAAGCGCAGGGGAATTTACCCTAGAAGCCTTCTCCAGGTATACTCCAGGTATTCCTCATTGAGGGAACACTTCTATGGAGCTGGTGTTTCTGACAATCATAAGTCTTAATTAAGACCTGATGGCAAAGTGATTTTTGACAATGATGGTCCAAGGTCTCAATGGCCTCTTGAAAAAATAGTGACCATACATCCTGATACAAATGGATTCATCAGGACAGTTGAAGCTTTGAGCAAAGGTGTAGTGAATAAGTAGACAATAGATAAACTTATGCCCTTAGAATTACACAGTTCTTGTAAACAAACTTAGTGATTCTCCAGAAACCCCACATACAGCGGCAGCCCTTGTATAAGCACTGTGGAACTGCAGCAACCCGTATTTTCGCTCAATAATATCGATAACATTCAATATAATGAGTCTTTTTCATTTAATTATTTCTTTATACTTGTACATTATATAATCCTTAAGCTTATGTGTCATGGGGTACGGGAGTTATTTCTTGGGTGGCTTTAGGTAGAGATCGTTTTGATAAGGACCTGCCTAGTATGGGCTAGTAGGCCTTCTGCAGTGTTCCTACATTCTTATGTTCTTATGTTAACTCATTGCTGCAGATTCTGAGTGCACGCAGGAAGAAGCCTATTATTACACCACGTTTGGTTTTGGTGTCGTGGTGAGAGTAGAAGTGGAGAAGATCGTTTTGGATAGACTTTAAAACGAAGTTCGTGGTCAGCTTTGCAGAGCAGAACATCAAGGAAATGAAGAGTGTTGTCGACTTCTTCAAGTGTGAACTGGATTGAAGGCTCGACCTGGTTGAGCTTGTCTTGGAGAGCTTGAACGTTGAAGCGTTTAGGAGTTATGAGGAGAATGTCGTCAACATAATGGAGCCAAGTGACAGACGAAGGAATAATGGTGGAGAAACGTTCGGCTTCTAGATGTTCCATGTGGTGACGTGTACTTAGCTCTGTAAAGATCTGTTTGTGTGCTCTCTGTGAATCTGAACCAGGATGCCCTCTCTTGAGCAACTTTACCAGCAGCTGAGAGAAGAGCTCAGAGTTGCTAAGATGGAGATACGGCGATTAACGGAGGAGAACAAGAGGATTCGTAGTAATCCTCCTGTTGTGAGTCCCCAGGTTAAGAGGGGAGCTTGGTCAGTGGCCGGGCAACATGGAACCAAGCTGAAGATCAAGAAAACGGTTGGAGAGGCAGAAACAACGAGAAACCAGAAGACTACCGTGGAAACTTCCAACCCATTCTCGGTGCTAACCGACGAATGTGAGTGTTCTACTGGGAATGCCACAACGAGCACCAAAGAAGCATTGGCAGACGTGAGTGAGACATCCCTAGAAACCCCAACGAAGACCATCGAGAACGTCTTGACGAATTCTACAAGTGGTGTAATGCTACCTGGCGAATGTGAGTCGACTACTCGGAGCATCACGACGGACGACGCCAAGGAAAGTATTGGTTTGGAAATAGGGTAGTTGATGAGTGGAACAGTCTACCTAGTTGGGTTATTGAGGCTAGGACTTTGGGTAGTTTCAAATTTAGGTTGGATAAGTACATGAGTGGGAGGGGTTGGATTTGAGAGGGACTTGCACATCGGAGCTTGTTTCTTGGGTGGCATTGAAAATTGGGTTGGTCAAATGTTTGTTAGTGGGATGAATTGTAAAGGACCTGCCTAGTATGGGCCAACAGGCCTGCTGCAGTGTTCCTCCTTTCTTATGTTCTTATGTTAAAGTCAGTATCTATTCCATAGTACATGAAAAAAATCACAAAAATCCTTTTATGGAACTGTGTGCTTGACAGTTCCAGCGACTCGGAGTTTGGCTGTTTTGCACATGCACGCATGTCCGAGATAAGACGCTGCACGCTAGGTAGAAAGAGCACTGTCGATGAAGCAGTGCCGATCCTGTTGTGCAAAGTAAAGTAGTGTTTCTTTTTGACTCATCGATGTGTGATGTGCTTAAAAACCATGTACCATATTCTTGAATGTGATAAGGTGAAGAATTAAATGATTATCATGATTCCACCTATTTTATGTAATTCATAGTTTTTTTTTTTTTTGGTTCTTTTATTTAACAGAAAATTTAAATAATTTAATCATGGCCTCCTTTCATCCTCAAGAAATAAGCTCTGTGACTGTAAGTAAACTTCAACAAGTTAAGTTTTCTCATTTGTCTCTCCTTGAGAAAATTACAGTTATGAAAAGAGGCCTCAGTGGTAAGTACTACTGACCACTGAAGCATATCCCATGATTAACCTGTTGGCTAAAGCTCTCACTTAACATGGTAAGGGGTCTGCGTTCGATTCCCAGCACGGGTAGAAACATCGAACGTGCTTCTTTACACTGTTGTCTATGTTCTCCATCAGTAAAATGACACAGGACACCAGTTATGAGTAAAGCAATTTTTATTCCCTTTTCATTTGCCCCAAAACACAGCAGTGTTCAGGTATGTATAAGTAGCATATTGCCTCTCCCCTTAGAGACTGTTATAGCAATACCATCTACAAAAACCCAGTGAGTACCACTACATATTCCAGATAACAGTCAAATGCTGGATATATGCTCATTTGGGACAAATTGTATGACTAACTCAGTTGTTAATCAACAGCCTCCATGGACACTGAGACAGCATCCCAAAGGAATTTCCAGGAAGCAACTGCTGGAAATCGTGCTGTTAAAAGATTACTAATGCTTGTCTTATGTTTGTTTCATGCAGGAAGTGAACTTATCTAAAAGGTTTCTTCACTCCTTTTGTTTGCTTATTACTCCTCCTTAACTGTTACTATCAGGTACCTAAATCTCTGCCTTTGTAATTCCATGAGGTCATTATCAATACACAGTGACCCTATTCAGAATGCAGAATTTGCGTGCTACATTCTAGAGGCTGATCCATCAGGCTATTAAAAGACTTGAAGGCATGACAGCATATCTGAACGATATAGTAATAGTTTCTGATACGTGGAACCAATATGTTGTCCGACATAAGGCTCTCTTTGAGATGTTTAGGGACTGTCAGTTAACTGTTAACCTATGTAAATCATCCTTTGACCGGTATACTATTATTTTTTTGGGCCGTGAGGTAGGTAGTGTTAAAGTGGTCCCTAAATTAACTAAAATTCTTTCCATTAATAATTACCCAGTACTTCATGATACCAAATCCTTCCAGCAATTCCTAGATATGGTAGGTTTCTACTGACGCTTCTGCAAGAACTTTGCAGATGTTGTGGCCCCCCTCCCTAACTTCACTTACCAGCTGTAAAATAAACTTTCTTTCGACCACAGATTACAAAAAGAAATTTAATAGACGCAAATGCATATTATATACTGCACCCATTCTCCTGTCTCCCATATATGGTTAGCAAGCTCTTTTCTCCCCTTTTCTAAACATGTTTTTTTATTTTTTTTAGTGAGAAGACATTTTGCTGCCGTCCACTGGTGTCTTGTACTGTCTGCTGTCTCTCTCTAGGGTAGGGGTGGACTGAGGCTCTTGCAAATTGAACCTTATCTAATGAGCTGGATGGTTGAGAGGAAAGTCAGTTCCATTACTGTTCAGTGTCATGGTGGCATGCTATTTATGGAGGTGAAGCCTAGTCCCCTGTTACAATTTATTCAACATTTGTCACACTCCTATATAGGTAGCTTCCCAACCAGCGAACCAGGTGCTGAGGGTTTAACGATCAATAGGATACCCGTCGTTAAATCGTTACCTCGTTTCACTAGCCAATCACAACAAGCCCGCCAAAGCTGAAGCAATGTGGTTCGCTTGTGCTAAGCAAACTGACAGACTTGCCTGGGCTGCTGGTTGAACACAGTGCATTCTCTGGCTTCTGCTTTTGCCATCTTTTGTCACCATGTAGTACACTTACTATTCCACCTCTGTACATAGTGTACATAAGTGTACATAGTTGCAAACATTTGAGTGTGTGTGTGTGTGTGTGTGTGTGCATGCGTGCTTGTGTGTATGCATATATTTGTATGCTCGTGTGCATATGTCTGTGTATGCGCCCTCGTGTGTGCATGTGTGCGCGTACGCGCTAGTGTGGGTGTATGACCCACTTAATATTTGTATTTATAACTCATTACAATTGTGACCAGGTGTGGACGTATCAGTGGTTCATTACTTTGTAATTTGTTCATAACTGTAACCATGTATAGGAGTGAGGCTGATTCATTACCTTTGTAACTTGCCATGATTGTGACCAGATCTACCTGGAGTTCATTACCTTTGTAAGTAGTTCAGCTATCATAACTTTGGGGTCCAGTCCCTGGACCCATTATGTACCTTTGTAATCTTTTGACTACCGCCCAAAGGATGGGTATGGGGTGCATAATAAAGATATTAAACTAAACCATTGCAGACACTGCAAGGCTCCAGACCTTGCAGTGTCTGCAGGGCTGCAGAAAACAATATGAAGTTCAACGATGAGAAATTTCAATTACTCCGATATGGTAAACACCAGGAAATTAAAACTTCATCAGAGTACAAAACAGATTCCAGCCACAAAGTAGATCGAAAAACCAACGTCAAAGACCTGAGAGTGATCATGTCTGAGGATCTCACCTTAAAGAACTATAACATTATATCAATCCTAGATGCTAGAAAAATGACAGGATGGATAATGAGAACCTTCAAAACTAGGAATGCCAAGCCCATGATGACACTCTTCAGGTCGATTGGTCTATCTAGGCTGAAATATTTCTGCACACTAACAGCACCTTTCAAGGCAGGTGAAATTGCTGACCTAGAAAATATACAGAGAACCTTCACGGCGCACATAACAGAGATAAAACACCTCAATTACTGGGAGCACTTGAAGTTCCTGAACCTGTATTCCCTGGAATGCAGGCGGGAGAGATACATGATTATATACACCTGGAAAATCCTAGAGGGACTAGTACTGAACTTGCACACGAAAATCACTCAAAACAAAAGCAAAAGACTTGGCAGACGATGCAACATCCCCACAATGAAAAGCAGGGGTGTCACTAGCATGTTAAGAGACAATACAGTAAGTGTCAGGGGCCCGAGACTGTTCAACTGCCTCCCAGCATACATAAGGGAGATTACCAATAGACCCCTGGCAGTCTTCAAGCTGGCACTGGGCAAGCACCTAAAGTCGGTACCTGACCAGTTGGGCTGTGGCTCATACGTTGAATTGCATGCAGCCACCAGTAACAGCCTAGTTGATCAGTCTCTGATCCACCAGGAGGCCTGGTCACAGACCAGGCCGTGGGGGCGTTGACCCCCGGAACTCTCTCCAGGTAAACTCCAAGTAAACTCCAGGTAAACTCCAGGTAAACTCCAGGAAGTGACTACACTGGCTTGTAAACATTGGCACACTAACTGAAGGCAGGGCAGCTGAGGCGCGCTCAGGCCAGAGGGACGCGTGGACGGGTTACAGATGAATGATGTAAGTTGAGTTTTTGTTCGTAGGCTGGGGGAAATTTTTTATGCTGAAATGCTTTGTAAGTCAATTTTATCATTAGATGAGGCCTTCGTAAGTCAAGGGTCCACTGTATTATGTGCAGCATATAATCATTGCAAACATCACCTGCCCAGAAGATGACCTACACCTGGCAACTAGTCTCACATAAGAGAACTCACACATTCCTTCATGAAGCATCACCTGCCCAGAAGATGACCTACACCTGGCAACTAGCCTCACATAAGAGAACCCACACGTTCCTTCATGAAGCATCACCTGCCCAGAAGATGACCTACACCTGGCAACTAACCTCACATAAGAGAACCCACACATTCCTTCATGAAGCATCACCTGCCCAGAAGATGACCTACACCTGGCAACTAGTCTCACATAAGAGAACCCACACATTCCTTCATCAAGGTAGAGGACAACTTTTTCTGCCTGATATACTTGGCATAACTTCGGACTTTACTTATGCCAAAAGTAGATCTTCGTTTACTTGCATGGCGCTCCGAATATTTTGAATTTTTTTTTTTTTTTTTTAAAGGAAGAGCACTTTTTCCTACATGTTATATGATTAAAAAAAAATTTAGGGTCAGTACATACCGAGGCATAAGACAGTGAAGTTGTCTCTGGATGCTCACCTGATGGCAACATCGGCTCCTGCCGCTTGCAGAAGTGTTGCCGATATACCATTTTTTCTAGTTTTTATTTTAATTTATATATTTTTTATGTTCTGATAATTACAATTTATAATAGTTCTTGTAATTTCACAGCCAATCTTTGTTCTGACACTAATATTAGGTACTGAAACAGTGCTCAGATAGTCAAAATCACATTGACAGGTGAACATTTACACCTGCTTGGGTTATTTACTATTGTCTAGAATTATATACAAAGTATTTATAGGTCCCAGCAATGTTTTAGATACTCTGGTTATACCTTGAAGCATGTTGTTATGAAAGGCATCGCTTTACTGTTGACAACCTAGTGACTTTTGATAAATGCCCACAAGAAATCAGCTGGATTCTCCTCACCAGGTATATGATTAAATGTTAACATATGCTGACCCAAACTATTATACTTCTCTTGCTTCTGATTAATATCAGTGACTCTGTTTTGTACGTGCACAATTTTACTGTTTCCATTATGAATCCATTGTAAGGATACCTCATTATCAGACCAAATTACAGTGTCACTAATATTTATCTCCTGTAACTTATTTGTTATATAATTAGCTAATTTGACACCTACATAAATGGCTGCTAATTCCAACTGAGGTAAGGTACGTGATTTAATTGGAGACACTTTAGTCTTAGACATAACAAAAGAAATGACACTATGACATTTAAGGTAAACGACTGCTCCATACGCCAATTATGAAGCATTGCAAAAAATGTGGAATATATTTTTCCCATCTGGATTGGCCACCTGGCATGGGAACCCAACACTGAAAATTTTTCATAATCACCAGTTAATTCTTCCCACCTGTTAATGAATTCCTCAGGTAAAATTTCGTCCCAAGCACATTTAAACTTCCAGGCATCTTGGATTAACAATTTCCCTCTTATAGTAAGGGGTGACACTAAGCCTAGTGGATCAAAAAATTTGGAAACTTCAGCGAGCAAGACTCTCTTAGTTAATATATTGGGCATATTGTAATTATTAGGTTTTAACATTAACATATCTCTCTCAGTATCCCAAGCTAATCCCAATACATTACTACATTTTGGTACTTCATCTCCAGGGTAATCTTCACTTATTTTGTCCTAACAGTTTCTCTTCAGTTGATGTCACACCCAGGAAATTGTCCACATAAAATTGTTTGCTCATTACTTTACTCAATGGACTTCCCGTACGCTTAAGGTGTGCATTTATCGTCGCTTGAAGTAGGAACGGACTGGATGTAGCACCAAATAATGTGCTCCTAAAGCGAAAGGTTTTCAGAGGGCTAAGTGGGTCAATAGAATTCTCAGGCCATAAGAAGCGGGCACAATCCCGGTCAGCCTCTTGTAAACCCACTCTTAGGAAAGCTTTACTTATGTTAGCCATAATGGCATAATTCTTCACCCGGAAATTTAATAAGATATCTCCTAATTTTTCTATCAACGACGGACCTGCCGTCAAACAGTCATTTAAACTGGGTACATTTTTGTTACTCCTGGCACTACAATTAAACACAATCCTCAGAGGAGTGGTCTTAGAATTCTTCTTCACTCCGTGATGTGGCAAATAGTGACCATAAATTTTAGCTTACTCAGGAGGTGCCTCTTCTATAAATTTATTAATTAATTGTTCAGTAATTATATCATTATAGGCAGTCAACAATTCTGGTATCTTACTCAGTTGCAGTGGGCAATTCTGGATGGTCCAGTCTCCACGGACGACGTACCCAGTATTGTCCAGATTCAAATTTTACATCTCTCAAGTACAGTTCCTGAGTAAAAGAATCATCTGGACTTTCTTCATTTACATTTATTCCAATGCTGTCTAATTCCCACAATTTAAGCACTGGCTCAACACCTTCCACTATGGAAGAATTATATTGGGGCACGATTTCATGAGTAAGACACACAGTGAGAACATAAGAACATAAGAAAGGAGGAACACTGCAGGAGGCCTGCTGGCCCATACTAGGCAGGTCCTTTACAATTCATCCCACTAACAAAACATTTGCCCAACCCAGTTTTCAATGCCACCCAAGAAATAAGCTCTGATGTGAAAGTCCCACTCAAATCCAACCCCTCCCACTCATGTACTTATCCAACCTAGATTTGAAACTACCCAAAGTCCCAGCCTCAATAACCCAACTAGGTAGACTGTTCCACTCATCAACTACCCTATTTCCAAACCAATACTTTCCTATGTCCTTTCTAAATCTAAACTTATCTAATTTAAATCCATTACTGCGGGTTCTCTCTTGGAGAGACATCCTCAAGACCTTATTAATATCCCCTTTATTAATACCTATCTTCCACTTATACACTTCGATCAGGTCTCCCCTCATTCTTCGTCTAACAAGTGAATGTAACTTAAGAGTCTTCAATCTTTCTTCATAAGGAAGATTTCTAATGCTATGTATTAATTTAGTCATCCTACGCTGAATGTTTTCTAACGAATTTATGTCCATTTTGTAATACGGAGTCAAGAACTGAGCTGCATAATCTAGGTGAGGCCTTACTAATGATGTATAAAGCTGCAGTATGACCTCTGGACTTCTGTTGCTTACACTTCTTGATATAAATCCCAGTAATTTATTTGCCTTATTACGTACGCTTAGGCATTGCTGTCTTGGTTTAAGGTTGCTGCTCACCATAACCCCCAAGTCCTTTTCGCAATCTGTATGGCTAAGTTCTACATCATTTAACTTATAAGTACTAGGGTTATGGGCACTCCCAAGCTTCAGAACCTTGCATTTATCTACATTGAACTGCATCTGCCACTTTTCTGACCAAGAATAGAGTTTGTTTAAATCCTCCTGAAGTTCCATAACATCTACGTTTGAATCAATTATCCTACCTATCTTTGTGTCATCGTCGAATTTGCTCATATCACTAGTAATTCCCTCATCAAAATCATTGATACATATTATAAACAACAACGGCCCCAAGACTGATCCCTGTGGAACGCCACTTGTTACAGATCCCCACTCGGATTTAACCCCATTTATGGACACTCTCTGCTTCCTGTCAGTCAGCCATGACTCGATCCACGAGAGCACTTTTCCCCAATGCCATGAGCTGCCACTTTCTTTAACAGTCTATGGTGCGGAACTCTATCAAAAGCCTTACTAAAATCTAAGTAAATAATATCAAATTCTTTATTGTGGTCAACAGCCTCAAAAGCTTTACTGAAGAAAGTTAATAAATTAGTAAGACAAGACCGGCCTCTTGTGAATCCATGCTGAGTATCATTAATCAAGCTATGCTTATCCAGATGGCTTCTTATAATCTCAGCTATAATTGACTCTAGTAATTTGCCTACAATTGAGGTCAGGCTTATTGGGCGGTAATTTGACGGTAACGACTTGTCCCCTGTTTTAAAAATAGGAGTTACACTAGCCATCTTCCACATATCAGACACTACACCTGTTTGAAGAGATAAATTAAAAATATTAGTTAATGGTTCACAGAGTTCCATTTTGCATTCCTTAAGAACCCTTGAAAAAACCTCATCAGGACCCGGCGACTTATTTTGCTTCAGTCTGTCTATCTGCTTCACAACCATCTCACTAGTGACTGTGATGTTACATAATTTATCTTTTTCTAGCCCACTGTAAAAATTAATTACTGGAATATTGTTAGTGTCTATCCTAAACAATGCTAAAAGTCTATCAGTACTTAACTACAACATCAGGTCCTTAAGCAAACACTATGATGACCTCCTAGCACTCCTTGAATCACTAAAGACACCCTTCTCCTGCATTATTCTTACTAAGACCTGGCTTAAGCAGGACACAATAGATATCTACCCTCTACCAGGATACACAGCAATTCACAACTGCAGAACAAACCAAGTTGGGGGTGGTATTGCAATCTATTACTCTAACCAATTATCTTGTCTTAGCACCACTTGCTTCAGTGATGAATATGGGGAATACATTTTTGCTAATTTTACTGTAAAAAACCTTAAGACGCCTATAACAATCGGTGCCATTTACCGGATACCTCACACAAACATCCCAAATTTCAGTGAGAAATTAAAGTCACTAATAACAAACAGACAAATGAATAAGCACCACCTTCTCTTAGCTGGAGACTTCAACATCAACCTTGGCTTACTAGATGATCAGCCTGTAACTGATTTCATCAACAATATGAACAACACACTTCTCATACCAACAATAACTAAACCAACCAGGCTCACTGAGACAAGTGCAACCATAATAGACCACATATGGACCAATATACTAGTCCCCCTTAAATCAGGGATAATCACAGATAGCACTACAGACCACTACCCTACCTTCCTCCTGACAAACATTAGTAAACCACCACTTGAATACAACAAAGTCTCATTTAGACTCCATGACGAGGACTCAGTAAGGAAGTTCACAGCTGACCTAGAGACTGTTGATTGGCCTACAGAATTCTCTAAGGCCAATGGTATTGATGACTGGACAGACATTTTTCTTAACAAATTACTTAGACTATACAACAAACATTGTCCTATAAAAACAAAACAGATCACAAACAAACGGCTTGGTTGCCCATGGCTAACCAGCACCATTCTGAAATCCATTGACAAGAAACACCAATATGAAAAGCAATATAGACAGGGCTTAATACACAAAGATACTCTTAAACACTATTCATCAGCTCTCACCAAAGTGATAAAAAAAGCCAAACAACTATACTACTCCAGTAGATTCACAGACACTAGAGGAGATATAAAAAAGACCTGGAAAACACTCTCTCAGATTCTAGGGACCCACAAACTGAGAAAAACCAAGAATATTGTCCTAACTAAACCTAATGAAACACCACTACATCCCACTGACACAGCTAACAAGATAAACGACTTCTTCTCAAACATAGGATCTAATCTCGCCAGTAAAATCCCACATACCAATGCCCATGCCGGGGACTACCTAGATGGAAATTTCCCTAATTCCTTCTATCTTGCACCAACTGAGCCCACGGAAGTCATTGAGATCATAAAGTCACTTAAAAATAACTCGGGGAATCTGTCTCATGTCCCACCATTACTGTACAAGCGAGCGGCCCATGTCCTTTCGCATCGCATGCTATTTCATTACTTTTTAACAAGTCAATAGAGACTAGCACCTTCCCGAAACTACTCAAGATGGCAAGGGTTACACCAATACATAAAGGTGGTGACCCTAAAGACTTAAACAACTATAGGCCAATATCTAACTTACCATTGCTATCCAAAATCTTTGAGAAACTCGTGCACAGGAGACTGTATTCATTTATAACGGCTCAAAACATACTCAACCCCTGCCAGTTTGGATTCAGGAAAAATAAAAGCACTAATGATGCAATCATAAAAATGCTAGATCTGCTTTACACAGCATTGGAAAATAAGGAATATCCACTAGGAATTTTTATTGACCTAAGAAAAGCTTTTGACACAGTAGACCACGACATCCTACTCCACGAACTTGATCACTACGGTATAAGAGGCCATGCGCTTGCTTATTTCAAATCTTACATTACTAATAGGTATCAGTACGTCACCATTAAAGACACAGCATCAGCAACACGGCCACTTGATACTGGAGTTCCGCAGGGAAGTGTCCTTGGTCCCCTGCTCTTCCTCAAATACATCAATGACCTTCCAAACGTATCCCAACACCTGAAACCCATTCTCTTTGCTGATGACACGACTTATGTCATCTCTCACCCTAATCTTGCCACCCTCAACACCATTGTGAATGAGGAGCTGATTAAAATATCGACTTGGATGACAGCCAATAAACTTACGCTTAACACTGACAAAACCTACTATATTATGTTTGGTAGCAGAGCAGGAGATGCACAAATTAACATTAAGATTGACAACACTCTAATTACCAGAAATAATGGGGGAAAATTCCTAGGCTTATACCTTGACAACAACCTGAATTTCAGCACCCATATCCAGCATATAGCCAAAAAAGTATCCAAAACGGTTGGGATCCTCTCCAAGATACGATACTACGTGCCGCAAAATGCCCTTCTCACACTATACCACTCACTTATTTATCCATACCTCACCTATGCTATTTGTGCTTGGGGATCAACTGCAGCAACACACCTAAAGCCAATAATAACCCAACAAAAAGCTGCAGTAAGAATAATCACTAAATCCCATCCCTGGCAACACACCCCCCCACTCTTCATAGATCTAAACTTACTCCCAGTTCAGTACATCCACACTTACTACTGTGCAATCTACATCTACAGGGCCTTAAACTCTAATATCAACCTTGACCTAAAACGCTTTCTTGATAGTTGTGACAGAACCCACAGGCATAACACCAGACACAAACATCTCTACGACATTCCCCGTGTCCGACTAAACCTTTACAAAAATTCAATGTATGTCAAAGGCCCTAAAATCTGGAATACCCTACCTGAGAACTCTAGAACTGCAGACACATTCATCACCTTCAAAACTTCCATTAGAAAACATCTTATCTCCCTGATACACCCCGTCAACTAACTACACGAATACCACCTGGTGGTTCACACTTACACTCACTCACTCATTTGACCATAAACAGAAATATTAATCTCAGTCTTAAAATAATGAATCCTGTGATACTCCAATACTGAAACTATGTACTGTGCCAAAACAAAAGCATTCATATTGCTAAACTCACAAACTAGTATTTAGTCACTTAGCCATAATACCAACTTACCTCATAATTTGTAATATTTTACAATTAAGAATAAAACTAAGTATGCCCGAAATGCCTAGCCATGCTAAGCGTTCTAGTGGTACACTCTGTAATCACAATTTTACTACATGTAAACCAAAAAATAACCAAATTTCTGTAAACTCAGCATTGTAATCCTTATAGAGAATAAACTTTGAATTTGAATTTGAATTTGAATGTGTAAAAACTGAGAGAAAATAATTATTTAAAATCAAGCACATTTCATTCTCTTTGTCAGTAAGGTGCCCATAGTTATTTTTAAGGGGACCTATCTTATCTCTAACTTTTGTTCTATACACCTGGAAAAAAACTTTTTGGGTTAGTTTTAGAAACCCTAGCAACTTTAATTTCATAGTCCCTTTTAGCTTTTCTTATCCCCTTTTTAATGTCCCTCTTAATGTCAATATACTGATTCATAAGATGGCCCTCACCTCTTTTGATACGCCTATAAATTCCTTTCTTATGCCCTAGTAGATATTTGAGCCTATTATTCATCCATTTTGGGTCATTTCTATTTGATCTAATTTCTTTATATGGGATAATATTTATAATTTCCTCTAGTCATGCATTATTATTACGAGGAATCCTACCATACATTACATGTCCTCCTGCAGTCTTTAAAAGGGTGACACAACATTTCTTTACCATATCCTTTACAAAGGAGGCATAATAGTCATTACCTATCAAAATATTTATTGGGCCTACAGAATCATCACTTACACCAGAAGGTGCTAAATTTACATTATGTGAAAGTCTTTCTGTAGCTTTACTAAGCCTTATTGTAGATATTTTCTCTGGGAGCCAATCTACAATTACTACATTAATATGTTTTCTTCTCATTGCCCAAACTGACAGTTGCATAAACAGTGTCATACAATTGAGCCGTTTTATCTGAGAGAAAAGCAGTTAATTTTAGAGTTGGAGGATCTCCCATTTGTACTTTTATCCCATTAGGACATTTATGTTTTATGAAAGTACGCTGTTAACCCTGGTCTAATAATGCAGTTACATTTTTTGATTTATGCCTTTTATCATCAATTTTTACCTGTAACACAGGTAAGGTTACTTTATCAAAACCAACATTATTAACATTAGCAGCAGTTTTTACATTAGCTACTGTTGTGTCAGGATTGTCAACATTATAATTATTATCAACGTTATCATATAGAACCCTACACATGACTATATGATGTCTTCTTTTGTGACTTTGATAACAGTTGTTTAATTTGGCATTTTTTTCAGCGCTCTCAAGAAAAATTCGAAAATTTATGAAAATGAGTTATTCATATAGAAAAATAGCTTAACTCTTTGGCAACACAATGGTACAAGAATCAATGTTCTACAACGTTTCTACAAGAAATTATAGTCATTTATATCAGGTATGGTGGCGGCGATGTAGGGAGCGCGTCTGTTCTCAACCTATGTATTTTTTGGAATTTTTTCCTTGTTTTTTATCGCTTTTTCTTTGCATTATTCTTTCTAATATAATAATTGATTATTTGGCATCATATAAGAGTAGGTGGAGCTTATCAATAGACGTCTAGCCTATCGGGAAGCACCTAGGTACACTCGGCAGTGATCCCTCTCCAGAGAGTGCCAGGTGAAATCACTTCATTATTACGCTTATATCAGCTTATATATTAACTATACGGCTTATTTATATATCAGAATTGATCTAATATGATATAATAATCACTATAAATAACAAACAAACATGTTATATACTCTAGACTGAATAAAATAGGCCATAATATAGCGAGAGTCCACCAGCAATATTTCGATATAAAAAAGTTACTCCTCGTCTCCATGTTGTATTGTTTGGTCTGTGAGTGAGAGAAAACGATGTTTTGAAGAGGGTAACTGCACTAGAACATCAGTTCACTAAGAAATACACCGAAACAAACGCGATTTTCGCGAAAATTTTTTTTTTTTTTTTGACGGTAGGCCTGCCGGCGTTCTAGGCCTATATCTCGGAAGTAACTTATTCACTTATTTCGCGGACCTCAACCATTATTAATGATTGTATTGAAATGATTTTCACAGACAATATAAAACAAAGTGTGTTTTAATTTTTAACGTTGGATTTTTTGGAATATCTCAAATATTTTTGATTTTGTGGGGGGTAAAAGGCAGATGTTTTGGTGAATGCCAAAAATTCTGTCAAATGTATTTTTTTTTACCATGATAATAAGATATATTAGATGAAATGGCAACGTAAAAGATTCGTGCTAGTTGTATTCTAACAGTTGGGAATGTCGGAAGTGCCACTCGTAGTGCCAATTTGTCGGGATACTGCCATATATCAAAATTATGTTAATATTTTTTTTCTATGTTGTTTGTTGGCCAATCATACTGAAACTTTGTCACATTAAACTATATATGCACCTCTAAAAGTACACCAAAAATAAAATAAATCGGTTGAAAACAAAAATATAGTCCCTCACTCCCCCCTTTACATTGTGATTACCTAGACATCTGATACATCTGTCAAGTTCTTCCAATCTTTCAACTTTATCATTCCATGAATTGCATGCATTGCAATTTTTAGAAAAATGAGTACCCTTGCAGAAAAGAGAATCTCTCTTTTCTTTGACTGGTTTCTTATTAACTGGGCTACTCTTAAGAGGGTACTTATTCCTTATACCTTGCAGAGAATCATTATTTCTGACTCTGCTAATTGATATGTACCAATGCAACTCTTTTAAGGAGATGAATTTTGATTATTAACATTGCGATAATTTATCCCTTTGTGAAACTTGACAGATACCTCAGAGTTATTATGTGTTGCATCTTTAAAATGAGTTGGTTGGTTGGTCTGCAACTGAACAATCAATTCTTGTAGATCTAGTCTTATTTCCTCCTGACCAAAATAACCTTTATGATACTTGTTCGAGAGCCATTCAAGTGTTTTTCAGCTTAATTTATTCTGTACAATGGCACTCAATAACCAGTCTGATTCCTTCAGATTATATTTATTACTTAAAGTTTTGAGAGTGTTCTCCAGTTTAACTCTAAACTGCTGCAAACCTTTGTAAGTATGATCTTGAGATTTTAAATTAACAATGATATTCACTATATCCAACCTACTTTGTTCTATATTACCATAAGTGACCTTCAACAAGTCAACTGCTTCCTTGCAAGAATCATCTACACTGGGAAAGGCTTGTATGAGCATGTGAGCATCTCTTATCTGTCCTTTGAGGTAAAATAATTTAGCAACACAAGCTAGGCCACTTCTGTCATGCACAGCTGCTTTAAAAATTGACCAAAACTCCTCCCAATTTTCTCCAGTATTAAATATAGGTAAACATAATTCTGGGAGTTTTGGCAAAGACAACTTATTTATTGGAATAGATTGATTAACTGCCTGGATTACACCTTTTAATTTATTCAAAGCCTGACTTTTACAAGAAAGAAATTTTTCCTTCTAATTCATAATACTGGTTAATCATAAGATCCATTTCTGTCTCATCTGCACAATTTACTAACAAATCACCTTCATATTTTTTATAATATAATTTGTATGAATCATATCTGTTCCCTAAAGCATCTAAATACATTTTTAAATAATCAGTATTCACAGTTTCCTGATTCATTAATTCCAAACATTTATTGTATGCCTTTGTTACATGGCCCTTTCTAGCCTGTAATGATCCTTTCTTTGCACTGAATTCCATGGGCTTGTCATCTACATTATTTTCCTCATTTTTACCCATGGTGCAATATATTAAATTCAACTAATTTAATAACACTTATTATGTACTTAATTATGCACTTTGTAAAGGTAAATATTACAATTTACCTTTGAATAAATCCTAGGTGGTGGCCCGGTGGCCTGGTGGCTAAAGCTCCCGCTTCACACACGGAGGGCCCGGGTTCGATTCCCGGCGGGTGGAAACATTCGACACGTTTCCTTACACCTGTTGTCCTGTTCACCTAGCAGCAAATAGGTACCTGGGTGTTAGTCGACTGGTGTGGGTCGCATCCTGGGGGACAAGATTAAGGACCCCAATGGAAATAAGTTAGACAGTCCTCGATGACGCACTGACTTTCTTGGGTTATCCTGGGTGGCTAACCCTCCGGGGTTAAAAATCCGAACGAAATCTTATCTTATCTAGCTACACTTGAGCTTAGCAATTACACATGTAAGGAAATTATAACATAAATTTTAAATACAGATTAATATAAATCCTAGCTACACTTGAGCTTAGCAATTACACATGTAAGGAAATTATAATATAAATTTTAAATACACATTAATATAAATCTTAGCTACACTTGAGCTTAGCAATTACATGTAAGGAAATTGTAATATAAATTTTAAATACAGATTAATATAAATCCTAGCTACACTTGAGCTTAGCAATTACATGTAATGAAATTATAATATAAATTTTAACCCTTTCAGGGTTTCAGCCTTACTAGTATGGCTTATGCACCAGGGTTTTTGACGTACTAGTACGCCTAAATTCTAGTGCACTCAAATCTAGTGAGAGAAAGCTGGTAGGCCTACATATGAAAAAATGGGTCTATGTGGTCAGTGTGCACAGTATAAAAAAATCCTGCAGCACACAGTGCGTAACGATAAAAAAAAAACTTTGACCGTGTTTTTGGATTAAAACAGTGACTTTGCACTGTTTTTTCGTATGGTATTTATTGTTGTATTCTAGTTTTCCTGGTCTCTTTCTATAGAATGAAAGACATATTACAGAAATTGAGATGATTCTGACTTATTTTACAATGAAAAGTACCTTGAAATCGAGCTCAAAATAGCACAAATGTTCGATTTTTACCAAAGTTCAAAAGTAAACAAATCATGCTAAGCGTCCAATACACATCAACTGGTGAGTCTAATATTCTTTCACAAGTGCGCCGATATTATTTATACTATTTTTTACACTAATGCAGTAGTCTGCATAACAGTAATCTTCTATATTTTGTGAGAATAAAAACTCAAAGTGGAAAGCAAAACAATGTAAGAGGGGCGTTGGGACGTGACTAATGAACAGAGGAAATGTCATTTTAGTGCCAGGAATGTCTTTCTTGTTTATTCTGGACCCTATTTGGAAATTGGAATGTTTTGAAATTTGTGTGAAATTGGCAAAATTGCTAAATTCTGACCACTGTATTGGATAGTTGAAATGAGTAAATGGGTGGTTTCTTGCACTCATTCGATAGAAAAATGAAGTTCTAGCGAAATATTCATGATTTTTGTCGACTAGTACAGTGGAATTGGCCAAAAATAGGGCTCAAAGTGGGCAAAATCGCCGATGCATAAACATCGTCGAGACTGCTAACTTTGCGAGAGCATAATTCCGTAAGTTTTTCATCAAATTTCATACTTTTGGTGTCATTATGATCGGGAAAAGATTCTCTATCTTTTCATAAGAAAAAATATTTTTTTTTTTAAATTTGGGCGACCCTGAGAACAAATCTCTTAGAGGGCATGTCGACCCTGAAAGGGTTAAATACACATTAACATAAATCCTAGTTACATTTGAGCTTAGCAATTACACATTAAGTAAATTTGTGGGTTTAACATCCACCTCCTTCTGTTATATTACTTATGATTATTAAGTTATTAATTCACTAATTAATGACTTCAATAATTACATCCAGCTCGAAGGACCAACAGCCAACAACTTGGAAAACTAAAATTACCTGGATGAATCTCAATAGATACATACTAGTAATTTTATAAAAGTAACAAAGATAATTATTCTTTATCAAGGTTACAGAGACATGTAGAAATTTTAGGACATCCTAGGTCGCAGAAAATGTCCTCCTTCAATACCTACTAAACTCATATCTCCACAAGTCACTCTGGACCTATATTAATTTCAAATGAAATATACATCACCAGGAATTCTGGTACAACATTAACATAAATATGTGGACTGTAAATATTAAATTTAAAAAAAATTACCACATATACATTGAAGGAGAATTCATTTTGATACCACTCACCAATTAGTCTGGAGATTACTTGGTGTGTCATACACAAACCCCCAGTCTAAAATATGAAGAAAATACTGGCCAGAATTTCAATATAAAATATAGATATAACATAGCTGGGATTTCATGATTGTCTTATCCACTCGCCTTCTCAAGTTCTGCAGGACTGCAATTCCAACAATTTCTGTTTCTATTTGGGAGGTTTTCAACCACAATTTAACCTCCAGAGCGAAGAAATTTATGCACATTTCACTAGCATGACTTTGTCCAGTTCAAAACTATAGCGTCTCTCCTCCCCCGCGACGATCACCACTCTACATATGCGCTTCAAAACGTACACCAAAAATAAAAGAAATAATAAAGAAGTTGAGCGAAATATCCAGAAACCTACCTAGCAGGTCAGCTGTTTTAATAGCCTTCCTAGCCTGCTAGTGTACCTCGCACATAATCTTCCCAGCCTGCTAGTGTACCTCACATATAATCTTCCTAGCCTGCTAGTGTACCTCGCATATAATCTCCCTAGCCTGCTAGTGTACCTAGCACATAATCTCCCTGGATTGCTAGTGTACCTCGCATATAATCTTCCTAGCATGCTAGTGTACCTCACATATAATCTTCCTAGCCTGCTAGTGTACCTCACATATAATCTTCCTAGCCTGCTAGTGTACCTCACATATAATCTTCATAGACTGGTAGTGTACCTCTCATATAATCTTCCTAGCGTGCTAGTGTACCTCACATATAATCTTCCTAGCCTGCTAGTGTACCTCGCATATAATCTTCCTGGCCTGCTAGTGTACCTCACATATAATCATCCTAGTCTGCTTGTGTACCTCGCATATAATCTTCCTACCATGCTAGTGTACCTCACATATAGTCTTCCTAGCCTGCTAGTGTACCTCACATATAATCTTCCTAGCCTGCTAGAGTACCTTTCATATAGTCTTCCTAGCCTGTTAGTGTACCTCACATATAATCTTAATAGCCTGCTAGTGTACCTCGCATATAGTCTTCCTAGCCTGCTAGTGTACCTCACATATAATCTTCCTAGCCTGCTATTGTACCTCGCATATAATCTTCCTAGCCTGCTAGTGTACCTCACATATAATCTTCCTAGCCTGGTAGTGTACCTCTCATATAATCTTCCTAGCGTGCTAGTGTACCTCACATATAATCTTCCTAGCCTGCTAGTGTACCTCGCACATAATCTTCCTGGCCTGCTAGTGTACCTCAAATATAATCTTCTTAGTCTGCTTGTGTACCTCGCATATAATCTTCCTAGCCTGCTAGTGTACCTCGCATATAGTCTTCCTAGCCTGCTAGTGTACCTCACATATAATCTTCCTAGCCTGCTAGTGTACCTCTCATATAGTCTTCCTAGCCTGCTAGTGTACCTCACATATAATCTTCCTAGCCTGATAGTGTACCTCGCATATAGTCTTCCTAGCCTGCTAGTGAACCTCACATATAATCTTCCTAACTTGCTATTGTACCTCGCATATAATCTTCCTAGCCTGCTAGTGTACCTCACATGTAATCTTCCTAGCCTGCTAGTGTACCTCGCATATAATCTTCCTAGCCTGCTAGTGTACCTCGCATATAATCTTCCTAGCCTGCTAGTGTACCTCGCATATAATCTTCCTTGCCTGCTAGTGTACATCGCATATAATCTTCCTAGCCTGCTAGTGTACCTCGCATATAATCTTCCAAGCCTGCTAGCGTTCCTCGAATATCTTCCTAGCCTGCTAGTGTACCTAGCATGTAATCTTCCTAGCCGGCTAGTGTACTTCGCATATTATCTTCCTAGCCTGCTAGTGTACCCAGCATATAATTTTCCTAGACTGCTAGTGTACCTCACATATAATCTTCCTAGCCTGCTGGTGTACCTCACATATAATCTTCCTAGCCTGCTAGTGAACCTCGCATATAGTCTTCCTAGCCTGCTAGTGTACCTCATATATAATCTTTCTAGCCTGCTATTGTACCTCGCATATAATCTTCCTAGCCTGCTAGTGTACCTCACATGTAATCTTTCTAGCCTGCTAGTGTACCTCGCATATAATCTTCCTAGCCTGCTAGTGTACCTCGCATATAATCTTCCTAGCCTGCTAGTGTACCTCGCATATAATCTTCCTTGCCTGCTAGTGTACATCGCATATAATCTTCCTAGCCTGCTAGTGTACCTCACATATAATCTTGCACGCCTGC